>NC_056731.1:1806593581-1806766081 GCF_019279795.1 Protopterus annectens
ACATAGACCAAAATGAGTTCTCTGCAAAATGAAGTACATCCATGTGAACAGTATTCTCTGTGTATTGCATCAACACAAAAGCCTCTGTGTGTGTGTTGTTCTCAAAAATCTGGTGTGTGCCACCCAGTACACTTACCATTGTCCACTGTAGAGGAGCTGCTTACATCAGCCACCATGCACTCACCTGTATACAGCCCTCAGACCTATCAGCCATGTGGCACATGCAATAACTGTTATAGACCTATTACTCGTGTTCAGCTGTACCCTGGATATGAAACAGTCAATATGTTACCACAGTGCCACACCCCTTGTAGGAAAGCTCCTGATACACAGACACCTACAACACAAACAGAATACATTATGGAGACCACATTCAGTCAGTGTTAATAGCAGCAATAATGTATCATGGCTGGACAGCTACACACCCTAACAAGTAAACATTAAACATTCCAGCTGACCACACTTTAAACAGCATTATATTGCTAAACTGTAGTACATTCACCTTGTGCATCAGAACCATATTAGCATGTCCCTGCATCAATGGTATGGATGACAGGGATGTGGCACAGGTATCATCATATGCACAGGGTGCGGTGTGGGTTTGCCAGAGGCCTAGGCTGAGCCATTTGGTTGACATCATGTGTGTGGATCAGGGGGTTGTTTATTAAATGGCCTATGCAGACGTGGTGTGTGTATGTATGTAGGTATGGAGATGCCCTAGTTGCGATGGTGATGTGTGTGTGTATGGATGCACACAATTCTGCCATGTGGCTGCCATATACAGGGGTATGTTGGACAGCTGAGACCGTACATGGCAGGGTGTACAGTTCACTGTGTCCAGCGACGGACATGGGAACTGCGCCTGCCAGGGGGCATCACCAGGCAGAAGCAAATATATGGTACTCTCCCCTGACTATGACAATTGTCTGCTGGATCAGTGTCCCTGTTGGGACTGGCCAGGACCATGTGCATGTGTCCTGCTGCATTGTGAAGTGGACAGCACCACCCTACAGTGCTGATGCTGGTACTGCCACTACCAGAACAGGAGTGAGATGTTGCATGTCCACATAGACCTCCACCTGTTGTTGTTGCTGACCTACGTCCACAATGCTGATGCCCTACTCCCACCACATGCTCTACCACAAACACCATATGGTCAAGGATTCCCACCATCTCATCCAACTGTCTATCCATGACCTCTGCAAAATAATGGCGGTAATCTGCATGATCATAGATGTAGTCATGTACAGCAAGAAGAATAGCCCTCTGGAGCCTCAAACTATCTCTGGTGTAATGTTCCATACATGCCTATGCCTCCATGATGGCCTGAAACATGTGTCTGGTAGCACCTGCTGTGGCACTTCTGCCAGGGGCATGATGGCCAGCAGCCCTCCTATGAGCACTCCTGTCTATCTGCCTGTGTGGGACCTCACTGGTTACCCAGCTATGGCTGATGTGTACAGACACACTTGCCATAGTCACCACACATTCCTGTCTCATGCCACCACCCGCCAACAGTCCCTCATCTATGGCCACTGGTGATGGGGTTTGTGTGGGCATTGAGACTGTGTGTGGGGATCGGGTGGATAAAAGTGGGATGCCAACCAATGGCACAGATTCAGCCCCTGACAACCCTGCCTGTGCCTCACTATGCCTATCATCATTGTCAGAGTCTGTATGGAGACACTAACATCAGTTTGCCTGCAGGAGGGACCCTGACCCACCTCAACACCTGTGAGGGGCAGACAAGAAATTAAATTAAGACCTGTATGTTATGGTTTACTTCTACACCCACATACACACACACACACACACACACACACACACACACACACACACACACACACACACACACACACACACACACACTTACTTACAGGTGAGATGGCACAAAGATATTACACAGACCTCTCATTACCCAACAGTTGACATGCATGACATATGGTACTCAACAGCATGCACTGCAGCCATTCGTAATCCTTGTTACCAACAATATACATCTCTGTGATGCATGAGTTGTGTTAGTAGGTGATAGCCTTTCCCCTGGAACACACTTGCACCCATGTGCACATTATTGCTGTGCACCTGTACAGCTCACTGTCATGTACTGTGCACCATACCTCACTAGTGTACAAACCATTGCTGAATGTGTAGATGTCTGTCAGTTATGTTTGCTCTGTTGCTCACAGCCCCTATGTGTCTGGCACATACCTGGGATGATATGAGGACTGATGTCAATAATTAATGTCTGACCTTTGATTTGCAGATCTCATCATCAGCAGTGCATGTATGGGCAATAAAATCTGGTTACACCGACAACCTTCAAAGCTTAATGTGGATATGAGGAGTGTACACACCCCTGTTGACATGCCAGCCTCTTCTGTGATATGCAGTCGAGCCACACTACTGCATTTGATAACATTACACACACCTGATATGTGACATATGACCTGTGCAATCCAATGCAGTATCAAAGAAATGTGTTAGTCATGGTGATGATGAATGAGATGCATATGATATGTGGGTTGCATAAGTATGCATACCCTTAAAACAATGTTTTGTTGAAGCACCTGTTAAGTGAACT
Source organism: Protopterus annectens (assembly GCF_019279795.1). Classification (NCBI taxonomy): domain Eukaryota; kingdom Metazoa; phylum Chordata; order Ceratodontiformes; family Protopteridae; genus Protopterus; species Protopterus annectens. The sequence continues at coordinate 1,806,596,166 of NC_056731.1, forward strand.
ACAGCAGTCACTATTCCTGGAAGGAGTATACTAGCATGGCTCATCTTTACTTGGCATTATTTGGTCTGTCTGCCCTACCAATTTCCCCCAAATATGCCAGATTGCAAGGTCAGCTCATGTGCACAGCCCTTGGAGGTCACACAGTGGCTTCACTATTGCTGTAGAGTCTGGGTTATTTCTGGCACAATTCATAACCTTGATGGTGTTCAGATACAGCCATTCTTAGCTTTGGATGTATGCTTCAGTTCACTGCTGTGTTTAATGCTGACACACCTCCCACCCTCAGCATTATTGTAGATGCTTGACAACTATAGGCCATACATGAGTGTTATTTTGTAGTGTTCCAAATCCCACCCATCATGTCTACCGGACTAGTTCCAGCTAATGAACATCAACCCTAAAGGTGTACACTCGCACCAGCAAACTAAAAGTTGGGGATGGTGGCCCTGAGGTGAAGTGAGGCGTTGCTTGTGTACCACATGCATCTTTATGACTACTGTCTGTAGATTTGAGCCTTGGTCTCATGACACCATTACACATTGCAACACATGTCTTTGGGAGACTTGATGTTATGCTTTTGCTACCTGTGCAGAGCCCTGGATGATGTTTCATGAGGGACAAATCTTCTGACTGATTATTTTAACCCATAGGCCACACTTATGCAGAATACAGGAGATTGCGAACACAGGTACTACACAGGCAGTATTTGCTAGACATTCCTGCAACTCCCTCAGTGTTGCTGCATGTCTCTGGGCAGCCTCCCTGACCAGTTTGCAACATATTTTGTCATCTGTTTTAGATGGGCATCTGTTTCTTTTCTAAATCACTTGTCCAATATTTAATACACCTCTAGATTATTATCTGCACTGTTTTCCATGGTATATGCAATGGTGAGGTAAGCTTACTTTTCTCACTCCTGACTGCTACCTTTCAGAAATGGGATCCATTTCACACTTTGTATAATGTGTGCAAGCTATGGCTGCCTCTGCTGCAGGCAACTGGCAAGTGTCATGGGCATACTTCTTGGACAGCAGTCCATTAGTTGGTGTGACATTGAGGCACTGTACTTGATGGCAGGTATGTATTCAAGAAGAGTGAATGCTGTCAATACATCACAAGCTGCCTCCACAATGTTATTTGCAGTGTGTGCACACATATGCTTCCAGTGTTTTGTAAGGTTTGTATACTCTATATTTGTTGTCTTAACATAGGATTCTATATTACACATTCATTGCTCATGTTAGCATTACATTGCATGTTATAAAAGCTGTGAAATGTGTTATTGTGGTCTGCTGTTATATATATATCAGGAACAGTTGCCATTGTAATAGTGGTGTATACACTGTTGTATCAACTGTATAAGGGCAATGTTTCATACATGTCCCTACTGTAGGCCATTTGTCCCACCATTTTGTTTATCTCTGTCAACACAGCTTGCACTGACAGGTTGTGAGGTATACTGCAGGAATCTTACATACCCTTCAGATATGCCACCATGGTGACCACTATGATGCAGTGCAGTTAACACCAACAAAACTGAACATGTACAGCATGCATTATGGGTGGGTGTGTTAAATGTGTGCATGCCAACTAACATGACATTAACATGGCAGGTGCATTGGCAAACCTGAACAAAACAACTCCATACTCACCAGCTACAGGTTGCTTTCCCAGTTGTATACCAGAGGGACCTAAATAGTTGTGAGAGAGATGTAACATCAGGCACCACACCTGTGCCATTGATACAGGATAGAAGCAGCATTTTAGCACATCAACAGTACAAACCCCAGTACTAAGGATTATGCACATCTGTCCATTACTACACTCCAGTAGCAGACTATCTTATCTGACATATGCATGTAGATACTTTACAGATAAAAATGGATAAGCAACAGTGTTCTAGTAATGTACACTGGGGCCTTACCTGCATGCTCCTCATCCATTGTGTGGGTGGCACCCACCTCCACAATGCTGCCATCAGTAGGCATTATGTACATTCTCACCACTGATGAGAGCAGGAGTGTGGTTAATGCGCATATCCCCCTGTTTAAATGGTGTGGACAGGGTGGCACTGTTCCCACCTAACATTTCTGATGCAGGTTGTCTGTATCCATGGCATGTGTGTATGAGATGTACTTTACCCCCAGTACAAGTTGAATTGTGTTACTGTCTCTGAGACTGACTACATACGTGGAGAAATTGTTGCAATTGGCCTTGGTGGTGTGGATATGTCTGATTTATAGTCATAGTCAGTGAAGCTACATTCTTGATCAGATAGAGGTGGATTTGCTTCCAAGTTGTGGTCTGCACCTATATGTCCCTGTACAGCCTCTATAGCAACCTATTATGTGCTTTGTGTATTGCTGCTGTCCAACGGGGGGGGGGGGGTTACTCTATCCTTGGTGGAGGCTGGTTGTACAGATTAGGTACTGCTGATTCCATTTAGCTGCAGTGGATATAGAGTGTACAAACCCCTGTTACAATGCATGGTATTTGTGCAATTGATACATGACCCCACAAAAGCCCATTTCAACACAATCCCCACCTGTAATGTCACCTATAGCCTGCTCAATTCAATTGAAAAGGTAATCTTTTCTGTGAAGACATATGGGAAATAATACTCAGTACAGTAAGCCAGTTGAATGTGTGTGCACACCCTTAAACTATGTTATGTAAACACCTGCTGAGATGATTACAGTATCCATTTGTCTTTGTTTGTACTCTAACATCATGACACATCACTTGGCAATGGTTGCTCACCTTCCTTGGAACTTCTTTGTTTCTTTTTCAATAGAATTGTACAGGTGAGAAACATTTTGAAATTATTTTATTATTTATTTATTTATTTATTTTCAGTTTGATTACCGTGGAAGTCCACTGGGCTACAAAGAACCCGTTTTCAGTGGAGGCCCGGTGAGAAAAGCTCCAAGGCAGTACAATCAAAGTTACAAATGCACAAAATAAAAATACAATAGAAAATGTGCAATTAGCAAGTGTACCTAGTAAGAACAATGCAATATAAAGAAAACATTTTTTTTTTTTTTAGGAACATAATTTGCAGTATTTACATCTTTACAGTCAGCTGAGAATCAACTAAATCCATTTTGGCGGAATTTAGAAATGGTATCAGAGAGCAGATTGGTGTAGGGGAAGAGAGGGGCCTAGTATAGAATCCCTTGAATTTATATAGGGTGAAAGCAAGAGCATTTCCATTTGGATGAAAGGTGCCAGAAAAGTTGGGTCTTGAAAGATTCTGTGTTAGGTATAGTCCTAAGTGAAGGAGGGAGAGAGTTCCATTTTCTACCTGGAGAGAAGGATAGTAGTAGCTGGCCAGCGGGAAGTTTAGGTCTGTGAACGGAGATTAGGTTTTTGTGTTCTGATCTCAATGATCTGTTAGGGATGTAAGGGGGAAGGATGTTGGATAAGGCTGGGCATTTTTCTGGGAAGAATATTAATTTGTGAGCAGTCATTAGTTGAAGATAGTCAAGGTGGTTAGAGAGTTCTAACCAGTTCAGAGATTGAAGGGTTAGGCAGTGGTGGGCTGAGGTTTTGGATTTAGTGGCAAATTTAGATATCTTATTGTAGCAAGTTTCGAGTTTAGAGGTGAGGGAAGCAGACAGATTTGTAAGTAGAGGGGTGCCATAAAGTAGAGAGGGAAGGAGGTAGGTGATAGCTAATGAGTGCCTAGAGGAGTTTGAAAGAAATAGATTGTTCCTGTAGAGCATACCTAACTTTTGGTAGGTTTTTTTTATATTTTGTTGCATGTGGAGATCAAATTTGAGATGTTCATCAATGGTAATGCCAAGGAGTTTAGCGGAAGGGACCACTTCTATAGGAGAGTTGGTTTGGCTTAGGATGATGAATGTGTTTTTGTCAAAGGAAGAAGTCTTGGTAGGGAGGAAAATTAAAATTTTAGATTTATTGGAGTTGAGGGAGAGATGGTTTTGGTGCATCCAGTTTTCTGTAGTGGAAAAATCTGTTTGTGTTTTAGACAGAAGTTCAGAAAAGTTGGGGGAGGTACAAACTAAGGTAGAGTCATCAGCGTATTGGATGACTGTAGTGTCAGGGAGGACAGAGTGAAGGTTATTTATGAAGATGTTGAAAAGCATGGTACTGAGGATGGATCCCTGAGGAACACGGGTAGGTGTGGGTAAGAAGGAAGAGATAGAGTCCTTCCATCTGACAGCATGAGATCTGTCAGAAATGTAACTGGAGAACCAGGGAAAGAGTATTAGGGGAGAGATTAAGGTTGGAGAGATGAATGAGAATTTGTGAATGGGAGATGGTGTCAAAGGCTTTAGAATGATCTAGCAGAACAGTGGATACAAGAAGTCCAGAATCTCGGGATTGATTAACAGTTTCTAAAAAGGAGAGTAGGGCAGTTATAGTGCTGTGGCCGGGACGGAAACTGTGTTGGGTGGGTGTAAGTAGCTGATTCTGAGTTAAGTAGGGTAAAAGTTGGTGGTGGACACATTTTTCAAGAATTTTGGATATTGGAGAGAGTAGGGCTATGGGACGGAAGTTAGATATGGAGGTGTTTTTCCCTCCTTTGTGGAGTGGGAGAATGTAGGCTGAACGCCAAAGTTTGGGTACATATGATTCTTTTAAGGATTGGTTGATCAGGATACTAATAGGGAGAGCAATACCTTCAGCTGCACATTTGAGGAAGGAGGGGGGAATGTTGTCGGGGGCATTAGAGCAAGGCTTTAGTTTGGATAAGAACTTTTTTATAAACAATGTAGAAACTGGTTTGAGCTGTAACATAGTGGGACAGTTATTAGGGATGTTGGAAGGAGAGATTAGGAAGTTGGGAGGATTATTGTCAGGGAATGTTTTGGTAAGCTTAGCTATAGAATCTGTACAAAAAGTGTTGTAGTGAGAACTCAGTTCCTTGTCAGTTAAACTAGGGTCAGGGCAGGGGTTATTTCTAGACCCAGGATGGAGAAGAGAGTTAACAGATTTCCAGAACTGTTTTGGGTTCTTATAATTATTGGACTGAAGTTTATTGTAGTAGCTTTCTTTGTCCAAGGAGATTATTTTTTTTTACTTGGTTGCGGAGTTGGGTATATTGGAGGAAGTCAGAAGATAGTTTACTTTTTTGAAAATGCTTCCAGGATTTGTCTCTTACATGCATGGTAGTTTTAGTCTCTTTGGTTAGCCATGGAACAGAGTTGGCTTTGATTCGTTTGTTTCTTAGGGGGGCAAGGGAGTTAAGAGTATATAGGAAGATAGAGTTAAAATGCTCTACAGCATTGTCAAGGGAGAGAGTGTTAAGGATTTGCCAGTTGATTTGCTTGAAAATGTTTGAAAAAATTGTGGGGTTGAAGTTGCTAAGGTAATGAGTTTGAATGTAATGATGTTGGAATCGGGTGGGGTTAGCTGAGCGATGAATGAAGGCAGGGAGATGGTCACTAAAAGAGTCAGGGATAGTGCCAGAGAGAGAGATTTTATTTGGATGGGAGTCTAAAATCCAATTTAAGATGGATCCTGGGGGGTGGTTTTTGTTAGGTCGGGTTGTAGAATGGATTACTTGGGAGAAGTTGAGGAGGTTGATGGCTAGGGAGGGGGAAGGTGAGTTGATTTTGTTCCAGTCAATGTTGAAGTCACCTAAAATAATGGTTTCATATTTTATTTCCGATGAGGCCCAGTGGAGAATATTCTCGAGGGTGGAGATATTATCGCCAGGGGAGATGTATAAGGAGATGAAGCAGATATTTTTTTATGTTTATTGAGTAGGAGGAGACTTGCAGTTATTTCAGTATTTTTTAATTGAGGGACTGGGATATGATGGGGGGTTATGGAGAGAAGGTCAGAGTAGATTAGGGCAGAGCCTCCACCTTTTTTATTTAAACGGTCAGTCCTTAGGATATTGAAATCTGGAGGTAAGATTTCAGAATCAGAAATATGAGGTTTTAGCCAGGTGTCGGAGATGGCTAAGATGTCAGGTTGGTTGTGATTGATCCAAGCATGGACATGGTGAATTTTTTTGTTGAGGCTCTGGGCATTGATAGAGAAGACCTTCAGGGTGTTAAGAGAGGAAGTAGGAGAAGAAGGAGGAGGGGGAGAGGCTTATTTGAAGTGAGGGAGGAAGGGGAAGGAGGGAAGGAGTTGTTTGTACTGAGGCAGGGGCCTGGGTTAGGATTAATATCTCCAGATAAGGCAAGGATATTACACAAGACAACATTTTGCCTTTTAAGTTTGGTATGTGGGAAGTTGTTAGGGGTTAGTGGGAACGTAAGAGTGAAGCTTTTTGTAGAGGAGGAGAGAAGTTTGGGATGGAAAAGGTGAAGTAGGTTAGTTGTGATAAGGGAGGGAGAAATGGAATGGAAGTGAGAGAGTAGGAGAGGTTGTGGGTGAGTGAAAGTGATAGTTTGAATAAAAGGAAGGTATGGGAGAGGTTTTAAGGAGTATGAAGTAGCATGATAGAGAGGAATAAGAAAGAAGAGAAGAGAGCAGGGGAGTCTGAAAGTATAGAGGATTTGGGAGGGCATGTTTGGAATGGGAGGGGTAAGGAAGGGAGAAATAAGAAAGGAAGTAAAAAAGAAGTTGTGATGAGAATGAAAAGGAGAGGAAGGGAGGTATAACGTATGGATAGGAGGGGGAGGTTACGTGTAGAGAGAAGAGGAAGGTGTAAGAGTGGGTGGGGATATCAGAGGGTGATTGGGATTGGATAATTGATATAGGTTAGATTGAGTTGGTAGAAGACTGTCATTGGTTAAAGGATAAAGAAGGAGGAGTTAGTGAGGTATAAATGTAGAGGTGCTGGGGGCAGGTGGAATTTGGGGGCAGGGTAGGGGAGTGGAGTGAGCCCGCAGGGCGAATGGAGCGGGAAGAGCCAGAGGAGGAGAAAGTGAGGAAGACAATCAGTACAGAGTGACTAGTCTGAAGGTAAGTTCAGCAGGGATGTGAATAGTTAAGGTAAGAGTAGCAGAGATGTGAATGGGGAGTACAGAGAAGTGGAGTTAAAGGGTAGATGTAAAGGAGAAAGACAGTGGGAGAAGGAAGAGACTTCAGAAAGGGTTAGAGGAGGGCTGTAAATAAAGTAAAGAGTGGCTAGGGATCCTGGACAGTAGAGAGGGAGAGAGCAGAGGGAAGATGTTAGAGGGCTGTATTAGGGGAGATGAGGAGGGTGAGGGAAAAGTAGTGGGGATAGCAAGAAGGTAGAGGAGCGTCACCTAGTGGTCAGTCAGTCTGAGGCAGTAGAGACCCCACAGAGAGAGTCAGGAAAGGGAGGAAGGAGCTAACGGGGTTCAGGATAGGGGGTAATGAAAGCAGGGAAAACTAAAGCAGCAGAGAAGAGGGTTGTAATTAAGGGGAGAACTAGGAGTGCAAGCAATAAAGACGAGAGGGTAGTGGCTGCTGGCTAATCTGGGTAATGACAGGAGGTAATGAAAGCAGGGAAAACTAAAGCAGCAGAGAAGAGGGTTGAAATTAAGGGGAGAACTAGGAGTGCAAGCAATAAAGAAGAAGGGGGGTGGCTGCTGACTAATCTGGCAGGGAAGTGTACTATGACCTAGTAGAATCAACTGAAACTGCACAGTTTACAAAGTTCACATACTTTCTTGTAATCCTTGTTGTAGGAAGAACCCAGGGAGCAGTAGCAAGGCCTTAGAGGTTTTGGAGTTACGAGTTTGTTTAGCCTGTTCTTGGCCAGAGTGTTCAGGAGAGTACTTTTCAGGAGGTTAGGGCAGGATAGGCAGGAGCCCAAGCTACAAAATACAGTAGAAAGAAGTAAGATTTTAAGCAGCAGTGTAGGCATCAAAGGAACACAAGAAGACATTTGTCAGGCATACATAAAGTAAATATGAACAAATAAAGCAAATTGCAGCAAGAAAATAAAAAAAAAACAGTAGGTCACACTCTTACAGAGTCACACTGAACACCACTAAACACAGGTAGATAACAATGCTACACAGTTCTTAGTGTACAGAGGAATTAAAAGTAGCAAACAATTTAAAATAAGCACGCCTAGCTGAGTTACAAGGCCTCAGGCAGACATCGAGTAGCCAGGTGATATAACTGCAGAAATTTAAGCATAACAAATGCCTAGACCTACAGTTTGGGACAACAGCTAAGGATTCTGTTTAAATTTGCAAGCCCCAATGGTTAAATTACAGCTGTAAGCTTCTCAAAAGAAGTTGAGCATCTGCATGTGGCATTGACTTGAATACTGGGCTTACCAGCAAGTGTATAGTAAAAAAGAAGCCCCAATAAGTTAAAAATACAGCCAAGAGCTACTCAAACAAACATTTCTAGGCTACAATGGGGTGAATACTGTGTGACAAGCGACTAATAAAGCAAGCCCAAATAGTAAAATGAAACACAGCCAAGAGCTACCCCTAGGGCATAGAACGTTTAGATGCCAATTACTTTGGGTACTGTGCGACTAGCACAGGGTTAGAGAAAGTAATAAAGCAAGCCCCAAACAGTTACGGTACAGCCAAATGCTGCACGGTGGAAACTAAGAAATAAAGCTTTCTGTAATATTGTTTCTTTTGAGCTTATACAGATACAAAGTTTGGCTCCTCAGCGATTAGCATTTGTGAGCTTATACAGATCCAACGTTTGGCTCCTCAGTGACTAGCACTGTTTAAGTTAACACTGTCAGCTATCGCACTTATACAGGTATGAAAAAAAAAAAAAAAAAAAAAAAACAGTCTAACCTAGTTACATAGAATTCAGTTTCTTTTAAGCTTAGACAGATACAAAGCTGGACTCCTCAGCGACTAGCACTATTTAAGTTAACACTGTCAGCTAGCACAGTTATACAGGTAAGAAACAGTAAATTCTAGTTAGAATAAATTTGGTAGAACATAACAACAACAATCAAACAAGTCCCTTGCTGATTAGGCGCCAGTTTCGTGAGCAACGTGCTTACTATATGGCATGTGCGACTGGAGAAATAAGTACAAAATTACACATGTATGACAGTCGATAATGTCCAAATCACAGTCCTGAGTTACAAGTAAGCAGAAAGCCAGTTAACTTACTATTTTGGGTGCAGACGCTGGAGCCAGGGTAGCACAGCAGCTGAGGGGTAGAATAGGGAAATAAAGATGGCATCTATTTGGAAGTGGGAGCTATAAAGGGTTGGAGAGGAGGTGGGCAGAGAAGGGGGAGAGAGTGGGCAAGGAGAGGGGACAGAGAGAACGGGTACAGGCTAGAAGTCGAGCGGGAAATCCAGAGGAGGAGAAAGTGAGGAAGACAATCGGTACAGAGTGAATAGTCTGAAGGTAAGTTCAGCAGGGATGTGAATAGGTAAGGTAAGAGTAGCAGAGATGTGAATGGGGAGTACAGAGAAGTGGAATTAAAGAGTAGATGTAAAGGAGAAAGACAGTGGGAGAAGGAAGAGACTTCAGAAAGGGTTAGAGGAGGGCTGTAAATAAAGCGAAGAGTGGCTAGGGATCCTGGACAGTAGAGAGGGAGAGAGCAGAGGGAAGATGTTAGAGGGCTGTATTAGGGGAGATGAGGAGGGTGAGGGAAAAGTAGTGGGGATAGCAAGAAGGTAGAGGAGCGCCACCTAGTGGTCAGTCAGTCTGAGGCAGTAGAGACCCCACGGAGAGAGTCAGGAAAGGGAGGAAGGAGCTAACGGGGTTCAGGATAGGGGGTAATGAAAGCAGGGAAAACTAAAGCAGCAGAGAAGAGGGTTATAATTAAGGGGAGAACTAGGAGTGCAAGCAATAAAGACGAGGGGGTAGTGGCTGCTGGCTAATCTGGGTAATGATAGGGGGTAATGAAAGCAGGGAAAACTAAAGCAGCAGAGAAGAGGGTTGAAATTAAGGGGAGAACTAGGAGTGCAAGCAATAAAGAAGAGGGGGTAGTGGCTGCTGGCTAATCTGGCAGGGAAGTGTACTATGACCTAGTAGAATCAACTGAAACTGCACAGTTTACAAAGTTCACATACTTTCTTGTAATCCTTGTTGTAGGAAGAACCCAGGGATCAGTAGCAAGGCCTTAGAGGTTTTGGAGTTAAGAGTTCGTTTAGCCTGTTCTTGGCCAGAGTGTTCAGGAGGGTACTTTTCAGGAGGTTAGATGGGGTGGGAGAATGGCATAATGGTTAAGGTGTTTACCTGGCAAGCACAAGGTGCAGGGTTTGATTCTCACATGGGGTAACTGGCTAGGCTTAAAATGGCCCACAAGGGCAATTAGCCTAGTACCAACCTATGAACCTATGTTAGGACAGGATAGGCAGGAGCCCAAGTATTTTGGGTGCAGACGCTGGAGCCAGGGTAGCACAGCAGCTGAGGGGAAGAATAGGGAAATAAAGATTTTCTGTGGTCTCATTGGCATACAGCACACAAACCTGGCATTCCAACAGGGGCGTGTACACTTTGGATATCCAGTGTATATGGGTGTTGATATAGCTAGCGGTAGGTATGGACAGTGGCTCATAACACAGTTGTACACTTCTCTGATTACTGCCTGATAGTCATGCCTACTGTAGTACCTATAGTGTCACAGCAATGCAACAATCAGTAGCTGTGCACATTTTATTTTGTTGCATGCAGTGACACAGATAATACACACATGTGCAACATGCACAACCTATTTTACAGACTATTTGTAACCCATGTTATTACGTTTGTGACTTTCAGCTGAACATACACATACATACACATGCTCAGAGGCTACCTGGTATACATTTGCATTCTATGTCAGTATGGCACACCATATTTACAGTCTTGCAACTCAGTCATACTTCTCAACCTGTTATACCAGGACTTCTGGACAATGGTCAACATTGATGTGGGAAAACAGGGAAATCAATATTGATAACATATTAATATAGCTGACATAACACAAGTATATGTGTATGTGACTACAGATTTCAGTCATAACTGTGACTATTACTCGGCAGAACACTGTACAGTTGAATGTTATTAATTCAATATATCACATCCAGTTTAACACACACATCTGCAACAGTACTTTACTATGCACATGCCCTATATAGGTATCTAAGATTTACAATACAAACATGTATAATACTCCTATTCACAGGTAACATATGGATATGGGCATCCCATTAACTGGCCTAGCAGTGGCACAGTCATGACTGTTTGACAGACACTCTAGTGGTTGCCATATATGAGCTGTCCTTTCCCAGAGTGAGTCAGGCTCCTCAGCTGTGACCCTACTTCTCCACCTCTTAGAGCATCACATCTGGACAAAGCCTAAAATTAGGGGGGATAAATAGGGACATATCTTAAATGTGTCTGTTACAAACATATGAAGTTAGTAGCATAATACATTTTGCATTACCATGACTGTTCTGAAAGAGGAGTCTGAAACTCAAGTGTGTGTTATTACATCATAACTTCCATCCCCAGCTATTTGCCAGAAAAATATAGATGTTAGGAGGAAAAGACCAAACACTATGATGGGTAAATCTTGACATTCTGTGAAGATCTGTACAGTTGACAGGTATAGCCCACTGCAGACAGAGACAGATGTTATGTCCATAGCAGCTGTCCAGCAGGACATCATTACAGGAAGTCTTTTTGGCACATATAATTCTTTCAAAACCATCTCTCCCATTATTACAGAACAAGTACTACATTCAATTACATGCTTATATGTTTCACATACCTGTTTTATTTTTATGCTCTCTTCTGTGTTCCGGTTTATGTCTTTTTTGTTTTGTTTGGTTTGTTTCTCTCTCTCTCTCTCTCTCTCTACTACAGGGATCAATCTGGTTTGAGTAGGTTGCAGCATGGCTTTTGTAGGTGATGCTCATGAGCAGGTGATGGCCTCTGCACCAATTGGTGTTCCCCACTTGTTGATTGCATGTAGACAGCTGTGTAGTTTTTCCAGTAGCCAATGTCATAGAAACCCACTACTATAAATGACTACTTCATGTAGGTGTTGTCCCTTTACCTTGCCTGAATGAAAGACATCCTTCATGTGTGGGGGCAGCAGTGTTACAGACAGCAGGTACGAATATCTCTTACAACAAGACTTGTGGACACAGGCCAACTACATGTTTGTATAAGGTTCCAGAACTAGGGACAGAGTGTGAGTATTGCTGTTATATGCTTTGAATACTGCTAGTTTTACAGGGTTTGGGTGTACATGCTAGTTTTGCATGGAATACAGTCTGTCTGCATAGCTCTCAACTGTGGGGCTATCCACATAATGGCCAGAGGTTTTGCTGCTATGTTTTGTCTGTTCCCCAGACAGGTGTTGTCCTTGAGAAATCAGTGACATTCTCTCAGTTGATTGCTATCAGTGCATGGCAACATCCATTTGTGTTTCTGACATCATACTCCTCAGAAAGGGGAGGCTGCAACCAGTCCTATAACACCAGCAACTTTCATGGTGTATAACAACAATATTTCAAATATGGCTCTGTGTTTTGGCCTCTGTCCTCCATTTATAACCAGGCTTTGTCCAGATGTCATACAGTAAGAGGTTGATAGGTATGGTCTATCATTATTTAGTGCTGACATCCCAGTGATGTTGTGGACTCCCACAAATGTTGTGGGGTAGCGGGCCATAAATATGAAGGCTATGGCTGGACAACATGCATGACCCTGTACAGTCAAGAGGTCAGTGTATAGAGAATGCTGTTATTTGCCCTTGTAAGAAATTTTATGGCGAGGGGTATTAAATGTTTTTAACCTAGGCTGTTAAAACATGTGAGGAATATTACTATATGTGTATAAAACACACACACACACACATATATATATATATATATATATATATATATATATATTATATATATATATATATATATACAAACATACACACACACACACACACACACACACACATATATATATATGTATATATATATATATATATATATATATATACACACACACACACACACACACACACACACACACACACACACACACACACACACACACACACACACAAACACACATATTTTCCCAACTGTTGAATGACTGTGCTACATGATATCTTTGAATAAACATCAGCCATATTTATTGGCCAGATGGCTTAATGGTAACTTGCTGTGGATCTGGTATGCAGGGTCCTGGGTTCAAGTCTTGCTATGGCTGATTATTTTCTTGCTGGACAGAACAAGGGCTGTTGGATGCAGAGTGATTAAGGCACTTTTATGCAGTTCTAAGTGGGTTTGTGCGTTGGCAAACAATTCTAACTTCCTAGTTAACTATGCCTATACACAGTTAGCCTTAAAAAGTGCTTAATCTGTGTAGGCATTGCTTAGCACCATGCAAACAGGCTTATTTCCACTTACTAATGCTCACTCCTGCTTACCCCATGCTAATTTCTTTAAAAGAAAAGAAAAAAAAGTGGTCATAGGAAAGTGATGAAAAAGGGGGCACAAAGAGGGTAAAACAATATGAAAGATAGCTAGGGATTTGCAGGTTTGCTCTAGGGAAGGTCCCTACCTGTTCATTTCATCTATTGCAAAAGCTGTGCACATATATTGAATTTGGAGGTACAGTTGGACACTCAAACTCCTGAGAAAGAGAGTGGTGAGGACAACAATAATGTGTTGTGAAGCCAATTAGACAAGATTACATGTGTCCAGTGGACAAGTGTGTGAAATGGACAGCTATGTATAGGTGACATTTTTGGGGGAACAGAGTGTCCTTTTTTTAAGGTGAGAGTGGGATGTTGGTGAAGGATAGTATGTATATTTGGGGAGGTAAGTTGGGCAGGAAGACAGACAAGACAGCCAAGACAGCATACAGGGGCATTATATGACACATGTGGGGTGTAAACTCCTTGGACGGGGAGGGGTGTTTGGTAATCGGAAGTCCATGGGACCCCAAATGGATACAGTGGGACTGAGGTCCCCACCCATGGGCAATCACCACTGCACCTTCATGGCCCCAAAGGTAGCTGTGCTGGGGGCTGAGCAGGAGGGACAGGCTGACCCTCTAAGATCTCCTAATTCCTTGAGGAGCTCACTACACACCAGACCCCAGACCGGGCTTCAGGTGACAGGATCGTGTCTACACCCATGCCCATGGGGGGGGTTAAACCCCATCCCCTGAGGCAGTTCCATCCAAAGGTGTGCAGGACCAGCAGACGAGGAAGTCCACAGGTGGGTCCCAGATGTGCTGGGCCCAGTGCCATGGCTAGATGAGGTGGGAAAGGTGGATCCACTGGGATTGGCCTTCCCTGACATGGTATGGTGTTACAGTTTTAGAACATATGTTGGTTAGTAATGGTAAACACATTCCAGGATTAGTTATAACAGCATGCATGAGTATTCCCATTAACCCAAAATAACAGATTTCGAACATTTGCATAGCAAACAGGACACATGCATATATGGAACCACAGTGGGAATTACACCGGTATGCAGGTTATATTGATAGCAATAGGCCACCAATGATAGTATTTGACCAGGGAACAGTAATTGGAATAAATTTTAATGTTTGTAGAACAACATGACACATGTCCCAACAGTAGGGTTGGTGGAAAACATACACATTCATTTATATGTTTAGATTATTGGTGAAGATAAGGTGGGGGAGAGAGAGAGAGATGTCAGTTAAAAAAATGTAGATTCTTGCAGTGGTCACAGCTTTAATGATCATTGCTCTACTCATTACTCTAGAACAACTATGGTCTTGGGTTGGGCAGTGGTATGTTTGTACACAGTATAGTTACAGCCTCCTTATAGCTACTTTATACTTTCTCTTACCTGGAAGACCTGTGGTGGGAATGCCTGTTAATACTACATGACTGTTTCTACCCATATTCACATAGACAGGGTTACATATGTGCACTCATACTGTGTGTGTGTGTGTGTGTGTGTGTGTGTGTGTGTGTGTGTGTGTGTGTGTGTGTGTGTGTGTGTGTGTGTGTGTGTGTGTGTGTGCGCTACTGACACACTCTGCCTTGATTTATTTCAGTTACCATGGTTGTTGTTAGCAGGGACCAGTAGCTGTGACAGCATGATACTTTTGAAGATTTCTTGGGGGAGACCACTTGGTGTACGCACTTATCTTGCTGTCATTTGTAACCTTGGGTTGGACAATGGGTATTGGACACAGTATAACTACAGCCTTCTTATAGTTACTTTATACCTTTGCTTACCTGGAAGACCTGTGGAAGGAATGTCTGTTAATACTACCTGACTTTTTCTACACATTTTCACAAAATCCTAGTTGAAATTATGCATACAGATTACTACCACTCCTGGGATTCAAACTGTAGCTGTTTCTGCTTAAAATATAACAAGTGTGTGTTTCATCACAGGGAGCTTTTGAGAAACTCCTGTCTCTTCCTTGAATGATTTCTTTCTCATTCTCTCTTTGTTGTATGATCTGATCTTGTAATTACAACATTCATCTACATACATTCCTATACATACCTTTTCACATAGTACAGTGTGGAAAACAATGGTTAACACAACATTACTATTCAGATATCAGGTCTTTGTGCGTGATATTTGTAATATCATTTAATCTCACATTGCTCCTATTGCTGTAATACTGTGTGCTTTATTCAGTACACACCATACCCATTTTAATACTACCAGGTGACATTCTACTCCTTTATATTTATTTGGTATGAATACTACAAGCTAGATTGTTACTCACCAGCCTCGCGACACAGCCTTTGCAACCTGCTGACATGGGCTTCCTGGGTCACAACCCACTCACCTGGAGCTGTAATGAAGATAGAAAAACATTTATGCATACCTATCCATCACATACACAGGCTGGACTTTGATAAACAGTTATTGATATGAATACTTACACATTGCTGGGACATCATCCCTCTGTCATGCTTCTTGTACCCACTGTTCCAAGAGGTCCCTCTTCCTCTACTTTGAGTCAGAATAGTGATGCCGGACCTGTTCACCAGTCTGAGAGATACCAGTGACACTGATGAGATCACAGGCTAGACTTTTCCAGGCTTCCACTTTGTATTGGGGCCCTAGTACTGGTCCAGGAGCAATCTCACATCATGTTTTTACAAGGAGTCCTACCATGACCTTGGACTCCTAATGCCCCAGTGCTGCAGCCGAAAGTGCATTACTTCTCCTACATCAGCCATACTACCTACAGTGGAGAGCTAAAACTGGTTATGAGCTGTATTTCTACCTGCGAGGTTTAAATATGGCTGATTTCCCACACTTTGCCATGACTGGATAATTTTGAATATGCTGAGCTGAGCTAAGCTAAGCTATGGGCAAACCTGCTTAGCTAAGGTTGGCAGTGCTTAAAGGGGCAGGTTCAGCACTGCTTACCAATGGGCAAATCCACTTAGCTGGGCTACTCATTGCTTATCATTCATATTTCCACCATGCTTACACCCGGTCAGCATAGCTGTGCAATCCTTCGCATCGCTTATGTTTTATTTTATGGACTACCACCTGTATGGGATTGATTCATCTTTCTTGACATAATATAAATTTGTATACCTTCCTTGACATCCCCCAATGTGCTTTCATTACATTTATTCTTGTGTGACTATACTGTATGGGGCACTTGTGTTTATATGTGGGTTTCCCAACTTTATTACACTCATACCTCACATCTGGGCCTAATACACTACTCTGTTTGAGAAATATAAGTTACTTCCTACATAAATATACAAATAACTTAAAATTGTACTGAATTCACATAAAAAATGGAAATGGCTTTGGTTAGGCTCAAACCATAAATGACTATAGGCAAAGTCTACATTCTAACCACTACACTATTGCTTATGTTGGATGTGTATTGCTATTTAACTTCTCGTACCATTTAAGCTGGGCTAAGCATAGCTAAGCAACGGGCACATCTGTACAGCTACGCTTAAACTTTATTGCAGTTGATCACATATAACTTTTCACAATATGTCTGGATTTTTGCCTTATATTAATGGCCCGGTTTTCATAAACTTGTGGCTCTCTGGCACATCATTAAAGATTGAAGTTTGACAATAATGACAAACATTTGCATTTTATACTTCATGCCCTTCAGAAAATTCATGCTAATGCAAAACCTGTTATTCCATCAACTTTCTAAGTTTGTTATAGTAATATTTCACAGTTGTCCCTTATTGCTTTGCCCAGATTTCTTACTCTAACGGGTTGAGAGGTGTGCATTTTAGACTTCATGAGAGGTGTAATGAGCAATCTTGCTCTTTTTAAATTACCATATGGCAATTCTGGTGTGCAGAAGGCATGTGTTTTATGAGAACACTGCCCTCAAACACTCCCCCTGCTCTCGTACTCATCCCCATGTACGTATTAGAGCATGGCAGCATGTTTTTATTCATACACATGGTGTGCTACTGTGCTGCACAGAAATGGTCCCTTCCATGCAAGAATAAGTTATTCCTGCACGGACGTTTGCTGAATCTGGGGAATAGTGTTTGCACAATCCCCAGTGTAACAATCTTGCCACATCATTATGCCTTTCAATATACAGTCCTTCTGCCATTAGTATGTCACAATCACCAATGAAGTGTGCAACTGTTTCCAATTCGGTTTTACATAACTTGCATTAGTCTGTTTCTCCCGCATGTTCAATGGACTTTGTAAATCACTGTGTACACAAACCAATATCTTGGGATGCCAATATTAACCTTTCATCTCTTAATTTGAATTTGCCTCTCCTTAACCATTCCTGAGTTCATTCATGATCAACATGAGGTTCTTTCAGAAGTTTTCTATACTTGCAACTATATTTATGCATTTTTCACATTTCTTGACTTTTCATCTGGCCCTTCACCTTACAGTCTTTCATTTGTTTTTTGGCACATTCAGTTGCTGCCTGATTTTTATCTACTTCTGGTTTGATTTCCATTCCTGCTTGACGCCGATATGCTTCTGCTAGATTAAACAGAAAAGTCAGCTTATATTTATTCTCCTCATGTTTCAAAACTTTCACTATGTTTGGGTCTTGTGAGGTCAGCAGATATATGTGGAGTCCTGTGACTGCAGATCTATAAATGTAATCAATTTCAAGGAGGCGCATCTCTCCTTCAGAACAGGGAATATATAATTTTGGTATGCAATGATTTTTATAAATCATTTGGTGAGCATGAAACATTCTTTTTGACTTCCTATCTAATCTATCCAACACATTTTGGGGCCAGTCAGTTACTCCAAACTCTGGAATATGACACCGCCCCCCACTCTGGAATTATAGATAAACTCACTAAACTAGGTATAAATCCCTATGTCACAAGATGGGCTGCCAACTGGCTCACTGACAGAACCCACACTGTGAAAGTAGCAGGCTCCAAATCTAACTTCAGACCAGTGACAAGTGGAGTACCACAGAAATCAGTCCTGGGTCCTCTCCTGTTTGGTATCTACTTCTCAGAAGTACAGGCTAACACAGAAGTTCTTTGTCTAATGAAGTTCGCAGATGACTGCAAACTAGGAGCTATAATCAAAACTCCTAACAATGTGGACATCCTATAAAAGGGCCTCACTGAGACAGATGCCTGTTGTCAAAGTCATGGCCTCAAGCTCAATGCCAAAAAGTGCATTGTCATCCCTTTTGGTAAAAACTCTGTACCCATGAACTATCACATAGGTGGTAGTCTACTTAACAATGAAAGTGTGATAACAGACCTTGGGACACAGGTGGACAGTAGTCTCTCCTTTGATAATCACATCACCACAGTAGTAAGGGAAATCCTTCTACATGGCACACCTCATCACAAAAGGTTTCTCATCCAGGAAAAAAGAGGTCATTGTTCCCCTCTACTCGTCACTCATTAAACCCATTGTAGAATACAGCATACCTTTTGGTATGTACCTCACAAGACATCTACAGCAACTGGAAAGGCCACAGAAATACCTCACAAAGAGGATTACTGGCCTCAAACGGATGCCCTAAGCAGACCATCTCAAAAAACTCCAGCTTTACTCTGTCGCATATCGCCTACTCAGAGGCAATCTCTGCCTAACATACAAAGCTATGTCAAACCCAGAGCTGTTGGACATGTTCCACTTAAAAAATCCCAATCCTTCTGAGCTACATGCTCTAGGGACCTAAACCTTATCACCACAATAAACAGAACATGCTGGAGGGATATATTCCTATCCCAGAGACTTCCCATATGCTGGAATAAACTACCTATCTATATCAAACAAAGCTCTTCATTAGCACTCTTCAAGATAAATCTTGATGATTGGATGGTAGATAGGGAATTCACCCCAGGGATCACTTCTGTGGCTCTGCTCTACAGGGGCAAAGGAAAATAATTTTCTTGGGTGGTGAATGCCAGGGTAACTTTTTGGCTAGGCTTATATAGGCCCTAGGGCCAATAGCCTAGTACCTACCTATGAAGCTATGAACCTATTAGAGTAAATTGATTTATAGCTTGGATTGTGTTCCTAGATGTCAACACTGTTTTCAGGATTAAGTCTTCTAAAGTATTCCTTACTAAGTTTAATTCACATTTATCCATGCTTTATTGTTGATCCTTCATCAGTTCCCAAATATTTATAAACTCTCTCTTGCTAACATTCTTTTATATCACATTCTTGTTCCAAACTGTTTTCCTGGTGAGGCAGTTTTCCTGCTTTAAAGGTTGCTTTTTCACATGTTTCAAGGCCAAATGACATTCTTATATCATCTGAAAAAGTTTTGACAGCTTGCGGTTGTGCTTTCAGTTGCTCATCTGATGAGCTATACAGTTTTAAATCATCAACAAACAGAAGATGAGAAGTCTTTACATTTTTTTTTTTGTTTTCTAGGAGCTAAATTATAGCCATGGCTGTTAAGTTGACAACTGTATGGGTTAAGGGCAAGGCAGAATTGCAGCGGTGTTAGAGAGTCACCCAGGAATATCCCCCTTTGAATTTCTATCCCTGGGATAATAATTTGTCCTTTATCATGGCTCAAATGAAAAGTGGTCTGCAACTGTTTCATGGTCACTGTAATGTAGTCAATCAGTATAGGCTGTATTCTATACATTTTAAAGCACTCTATTATCCATGAACGTGGGATACTATCAAATGCATTTTTGTAGTCAATCCATGCCATGCTTAGATTCTTCCCCTTTTTACAGTTCTCCACTATAACTTAATTTAACAACAAATGATCCTTTGTTTCATATGCCTTTCTTTTTTGCCCTTTTATTCTACTGTCATAATTGAGTTTTCTTCTAAATGACTATAAACTCTGTCTCACTCTTGTAAATCACTCAAAATACTTTCAGGCTTTTTGGTAAGTATCTTCAACCTTACATACTCTCAGTAGGTGTGCATCAAAGAGGGAATAATGTGAAAGCTGATTGTTCTTATAGTCAGAGTAATCTTAGACACCTGCAAGATATTATATCAGGGAGCACTTCTCAATGCACTTTCTTGCATTGTTAGGACATGTACATATAATTACGTAGGTCCTTACTCCATGTTTACATTCCCTACACTTATTGCAGATTGTGGTATTCAGGAATGCTAATGAGTCAAATCCTCATTTGCATACTCACAGTGCTCACAGGGCTGACTCTGCACTATAAAAGAGTAATCATGCCACTAATGTCCTTATATCATAATGAGAAGACTGTTTTAATCCAGAGAGCTCAACACTGCTAAAAAAAGCTTTTGGAGAATTGCCTATTTTCTGCAGTGCTGTACTGTCAAGGTATGTTGCTATTTCTTACATAAAGTTTTTGCTTTAACATTAAAACGTTAATTTCACTGACCACTGAAAAGCATTTTTTTTATTTTTTTTATCTCTTTCTTTTGACATAGCCATGTCTTTATTACAAAAATATCCAAAGTATACTACATGATCTATTTTTTAGTTTGACTTAGTGTTTTCACAATTATTGCAGATGAGAGTATTCTATCTTTGTAGGCAGATCTGGTATTTTTACCTGTGTTCTGTTTGTGGATTTCTACCTGACTGCCCTCTACAAGTGTGGAGGTGGGATCTATATAATTAGTTTGGTCTTACATTTCTAATGCTACATTTTAATAGTTATTGTTAATGTTCCAGTGCATTACACAGGTAAACCTACATTACAGAACTGTTATAGATCATTCTTGATACTTGATTTTGAAATAAAAAATTGTTGGGGGGGGGGGAACTGGGCTAATTCTAACTTGTGTCTAGGTATAGGGAGCATTAACGTTTAACTTGATGTGTGTATGGTTGATACATATAGTCACACATAATTGATCTCACAGCCATGCTGTCTGTGTATTACATATGTAATTTAGTGTTTCTGGATTTTGTTTCATTGCATGCAGAGAAATGACACCCAACCAGAAGATATCTGTACCCTGCAAGCCACCATACACTGATGCAGAAAATGAGGTAATTATCCAAGCTTTACATCACCATGGATCTTTTCTGTTAGGAAGAGGTAGAGTTAATTAATTTGCTTGAGACAGGATATGGCAGCATGTGGTCAATGACTTTAAATTTGTTGGAGGACATGGGAGAACTTAATCACAAAAATTACAAAAGGCAAGTGACACAATAACCTTTGCAGTAGATCAGCTACAATTGTTTGAGAAAAGTTGGCTATGGGGGCAGTCCTTCTATCGACCCACCAGTAACTGAAACAAAGGAGATACTGTCCACTGTCAGAGATCCATATAGCTAGGTAGATAGTGCCCACAGAATCCTTGATGTTGGTACAAATATGGACTACAGACTCAGAGTGTCACAAGCAGACCTTACAGGTATACAGAGTGCATCTGTCATTGTTATATCTTTAAATGCATATATCTTAGATGTCTGATATATATATATATATATATATATATATATATATATATATATATATATATATATATATATAGATATATATATATAGATAGCCAGTGATAACGGTCAGTCAGAATCAGGTTGCCATTACAGAGAAATTGTCAGGGGTGTTTTGAGGGGAAGCCAATTGTTCACAACAGTTTTGTATGAGAACAATTTTAATCTGTACTTATGAAGGGGATTGTCTCATTTTTTTCATTTGCATTGTGATACTTAGCAGACTTCTTTCTTTTCCATTCTTCTCATACAAGCACTTCTGGATTGCAAGCTGCCAGTCCACCTTCACATGGTATACACACATTTAGTTATTGTTATTACTGTATGTAAGGTAAACTCAGGTCTATATTGGAGCAAAATCTGTGTTGTTGAAACATCAGTTAAAGTTTAATATACGTTTCATATAAGGAAATTATGCAATCAATTTTATTCTCTCTTATCTGTTTCCTGTTTTTATCCCTTGTTATCATAGACGATCCTGAGTGTGACACTGTGGAATTCCTACCACCTGATAGCGGTGTATCAGTAGCCTCTGATGGTGATGGTGGTGATGAAGAGGCACAGTCTGGGGATGCAGAGGGTCAGTCTGACATTGATGTTGTGGCTGCCACATTCCCTGCCCATATTTTGGACACAGTGAGTATGCCTATGCATACCCGTGACACAAGGACCTCTGATATAGGACAGATTGAGAGTGCCACAGTAAATCAGGCTAGTGTATTTACTCTGGTTGCAGAGCCAGTTGTTTCTCCCAGTAGCCATTATGAGGGTGTGGTACCACACAGGAGAGTGGATAGTGGTGTTTGTAAGAGGTCTGCTGTTCACTCTCCACCCAATCCTTGTGTCATTAGGCTCCACTAGATGTGTGTGGAGGGTTGTAGTGTAGGCACAGGCATGTTCCGACAGGGCCACAGAAGAGATAGTGCAACTACTAAACATCATGCATTCTGATGTGACTGACCCCCTGAACCATGAGGACAACTACTTGAACAGGTTGAACATCATTCTGGATCAGGCAGTGTCTGTGACAGAACATCTGTTAGGGGACAGTGGGCATCCAAATTGTCAGAGATCTGCTGCATCTTTTGGTGTTGGCAGATGTGGCTGTGCAAGATCCTGCTCCCATAGGGACACTACATCCACTGCTCCATCAGTGATTGCAGTGTCCATACTCTAAAGATGATAGGCCATGGGATTGCAGTTATGGATGTAGTTCTGAGGAGAATTCATCCAGCAGACAGTGCTCACATTCAGGTAGCACCTCAACTTCTAGTTAGGGCTGTGGAAGTAGCAGTGCAGCTCCTAGCAGAGGTGGTTCCCAAGGTCAGGGGCAATGATGCTGAACTGACAACTCTACCATGCATGGCTCACTCCTGTCTGAGGTGCTAGGATGTAGTGCTACCACAGTGCTTCATTGTGTTCATGCAGACATACATGCAATTGCATGTACCACTTCACATACATGCAAACTATCTAAACAGTACTGCTAAGTGCTATACATCTGTTGTTACTGGCCATGAACACTGTTTGAACTGGAAGATGCATGTGTTTCTTACTCGGACACAATCACTTCTTTGGTGTCAGCCCTGTCATGATGCTGACTGTGCCCTGCCCTTTGCACATTTCTTCTAGACTTCAGGTTGCATATCTGTTTGATGCACACAGCAGATAGCAAACACTTGCTTATTTTCAAGCTTGCATTTATCAATATGCATTGTAGAAGAAAATTTGTTGATTTCTTGTTCCTACTCATTTGTGAATGATTGCGTCTATAATTGTTGAAAACCATTGCATTTCAGTTAGTATTGTCTTTATGGCATTGAAAGCACTAGGGTCTTTTAGTCTTGCTTCTTGGTATGGTTGTACAAATGAGGTTATAATTGACCTGATCCATGTTTTAACGATGATGGTCAATTTAAAGTGCTTGATACACAGTATTGTTTCTAATACATAAGTGAATATAGCAAAAATCTGACAGAGGAGATATTAGTACCTCAGACAAAATACTTGACTTATGAAGATGCATATATATCTATATATATATATATATATATATATATATATATATATATATATATACACACACACACACACACATATATATATATATATATATATATATATATATATATATATATATATACACATGCACACACACACACACACAGACACACACATGCACGTGCGTGCATCTACTGTCCAGTAAAAACACGTTTTTCAAAAAAACAGAAGTACAAACCAATTTCAGTGAAACTGCACTTAACCAAAAGTGGAGTTTCACAAAGTACATTTTCGCAAACACTGGTTCACTGAAGTGGACATAAAAAAAAAAAAACACTGCAAACATGCCGCACCACCTATCACCCCCACTACTTATATATTCTAACTCCAAGATTGCACTACAGTGTGGAAACGGGTATATTTCCTTATCTCCACTGTACCTTGCTTCGGTGGTGCAGAGTTTGTCTTTTTTTTATGTCCAGTTCAGTGAACTGTTGTTCACAAAAGTGCACTTTCGCTGGGTTTGTACTTCTGTTTTTTGAAGAAAATTGTTTTTGTTGACCAGAAGTAGACCTACATATATATATATATATATATATATATATATATATATATATATATATATATTTGCAGAGAGAGAGACAGAGAGATACATATATTTCCATACGAGAGCAATCAGTTCTATAACTTATATATTTTTTTATAGGTTCCACGCTTACACTGTTCATAGAGTCATAGGTGTTTACTAGGCTAACAACCATAAAGACCTTTTTTAGCCTCACCATGCATCCTAAATCTCTGACAAGTTCTGGTACACTTGATAAGTGCAAGCAGAGGCAAAGTGCAGTTATTTCAAATAGTTTGTTTTGCTATTGTACTGGCATAAAGTTTTGGCATATATATTTTTATGTGTGTCTGTTCATACATAATTTCAAGCACTTTCACTACTGTGTGTTGCTATGGCAGAGGCATTGTCCAGATGCAGTTCACTTGTATTTTATCATAATACAGCAGAGAATTTGAGAGTATTTGAGCAGGAATAAGATATTTTCATACAAGCATCTTTTTCTGACAAAGATGCATGTAAGGGAGCATTTGTTTTGTTTAAATTTGCTTGTTCAGAGGCTATTAAAAGAGGGCATTCATTTGTGTATGCACCAGAAGTATATGCAGGAGAGGAGGAAAACTGCCTTATTGTGATACTGGCTGAATCAAGGGAGGACCCAGAGTGTTTAAAACATACATTTAGAGAAATGTGCCCCCCCCAGACAAATGTTACAATATCGAGGCACTTATTTTATACAAGAGACCAAATTCCAGGTGAAACATCTGCAGCCAATATCACTGACTTGAGAAATAAAGCCAAAATGTGCAGATTTGGTGACTTGAAAGATGAGTTGATAAAGGACAGGCTTGTGTGTGGTGTTAATAGTGTTGCAGTTAGAAATATTTTGCTTTGTGACAGTGATTTAATATTAAGCAAAGCCATAGATATTTGTCAAATCCATGAGCTCACAGAAGAGCACACAAATATGCCTGCAAGTGATAAGAGCATGGTTTCAGCAGTGTCTAGAACAAACATAGACAGCATGCAACACATGGCAAGCAGAAACAGACCTAAGCACATAGTATCTGCACCCCCTGTGGGTTTGACAGAGAAACCTCATAGCTTTCTAGCAAGTTCAAAGACTAGCTCAGTAGAAAGGGCATGCTCAGTACAGTATAAGGGTAAGTCAGCAAAACCCAAGTCAAGTCTTATTGTTAACTGTAGTATTTGTGGAGCCAGTCATGAGTCTAAAAGAGAGATGTACTTAGCATTTGGCCAGCAATGCAAGTGTAAAAAGTGGAACTATTTTAAAAAGTTTTGTAAATCAAGCAAGCTTCATTCAGTTATTAAGAAAGGTCACTCAAGAAAGCAAGTCGATAATGTGGAAAGCTGCAGTCCTACTTTTTATGTAGATGGTGTATCATGGTCAGTGAAAAGGTTAATGCAGTACATTTATTGGCAAATAATGAAGCATTTTGTACTGTTTTGGTCAATGGTAAACCCATGTAGGTCAAAGTAGACACTGATTCAAAAGTGTAATGTAATGTCAGCAGAAACACTTGCTAAAGTGAGGGCTTGTGAGGAACTTAATTTTGTCAATTGTGCAAACTTGTTGCTTATGGAGGTGAAGAGATTCAAACTAAAGGTTCAGTAGTACGTTCATGCTATTTGGCTGGGAACAGTTACAGCTTACAATTTTATGCAGTCAGACGACCTGTGCAGTCATTATTAGGTCTCAGAGACAGTTTGAGAATGAAACTGCTTTCTTTTACCAAAGAAGTACATCATGTGAGAGCATGTGTCAGTTCCACCTTAACTGATGCTATTTTCTCAGAGTATGCTGATGCTTTCTACTACAAGCTAGGCAGACTTCCAGTTGTCTGCTCCATAAAAGCAAACCCAGAGGTCAGTCCAGTTATCAGACCAGCAATTGTAGTTCAAATAGATATGCAGGATAAAGTAAATGTACAGTTAGGCAAAATGGTACAGCAAGGTGTGATTTATCCAGTCACATAACCAACTGATTGTGTGTCTTCCATGGTAGCTGCTCATAAGAAACATTTTGATGAAATCAGAATATGCATTGACCCAAGAGGATTGATCAAGGCATTAAAAAGACCTCATCATCCAATGCGTACAGTCAAGGAGATTGCCACCCTCATGCCAAATGTCACTGTTTTTTCTGTCTTAGATGCAAAGAGTTCATTTTGGCAAGTGATGCTTCATCGCAAATCTTCACTACTGACTATCCCATTTGGTAGGTACAGATTCCTTGGGATGCTTTTTGGAATAAATTCTGCCTGTGAAGTCTTTCAGCATGCAGTGGAGCAAATTGTTTCCAGCTACCTGTAGATCAGAATGCAAGTGAAGTGTGCTATATTTTTAAGAAGCATGTCAAGGCTCTACATGCATGTATAAATTCCAGGCACGTGCAATCCCTTACACCATTTTGTAAGAGCAGACAGAGTGAGAGCATGCATGATCGCAGTTGTTAGTTTGTATATGTTACTTCAGTTAAAGTCAGTAAACGTCTGTAGTGATGTGTTTGTATAAAATAAATCTGTTTGAACAGAACCCACAAAAACTCTTCTATCATGTCTAAAGTAGGAGACCGACATGGCATCAGAACTGGGATCGAAGAGAATAAGATCTAGTACCATGAGGTGCGGAGACAACAGCAAAGGTAAAACTAAGAGAAATGAGCACAAAAAGAACCAGAAAAGAATCAAAGGTAATGAGAAGTAGCACAAATTGTTTATTTGATAGAAAAGACAAAACAGGGCATGACAAGGGCACAAACCACATTACTGAACAAGCAGAAGGCACAAAAAGTTTGTTGGCTAAAAGAAATGTTTAAAATAAAGGTATCTGATGAAACAATTAACAGTAAAGCAAAACAATCAAGTTTAAAGCAAAATAAGTATGTTTAAAGATAAAATGGGTATGTTTAAAGTAAAATGAGTGTGTTTAAAGCAAAACTGGGCCTGTTTAGAGTAAAACAAGAACAAGACAAGTGCATTGGGCATTAAAAGGGCTTAAATGAGCAAAACAAATATAATAAGGGCAAAAAGGGCACATTAAGCAGAAATAAAGCAAGGCTACTGCATGTGTTTTGATAAAGTGCTATGTTTTGATATAACTACGACATTGTATTGTATCAAGGGCATAACTAAAGTTATTCAAAGTATCTCAAAGTCTGTAAAAGTGCTTACAGTGTGTGCTTATTACTGTGCATGTATTTCAAAGAGTTTATTGTGTGCAAAGTGGAACTACTTCATGAGTACAGTCAAGGTATAGCCATCATTTCGAAAGGTTTCTTGTGCTGGGTATGTCTATTCGCAAAGTGCCACCATTACAAAGTGTTTCTTTCACAGTAGAGAGTTGCCTAGCAAGGTGCTGCCATTCTGGGGACATTTCAGTAAGCAGTATGCAGTTGTTCGCAAAGTGCAACTACTTAAGAATGTTATTGAGTTTTGGGCAAGACAGCGGTCCAGTTTGTTCACATCATGCAGTTATTTGATATGTTTCTTACACTGATAAGAGGTGATTTATTTCAAAATAATATTACAAGAGAATTACAGTGCCCAAGAGTTTATTTCACTTGCATCGTAAAGTTGTTTTAGATGTTTCTTAAAATAATGATGATTGACTTTAGCAAAATGATGATAAATGACTTTAGCATTTTACAAGAGTGTTAAAGTGCCAGAGAAGTTTATTTTACAAAGTCCAGTTATTCAGAGGTACTATGAGTTTCTTCATTAGCACTATTTCGAATAACCCAAAAGGAATAAATTTAGATGCACAAAGGCATTGAGCAAAGTTACAAATACTGGCATAGGTTTCTGGCATGTGTGCATGAGTGTATGTTTGTGCTTATTTGCAAAAACCTTTACTGGTATGTGTTAATATGGCAGATGGATTTAGAAAGCTCCTACTACTTGTATTTGATCAGAATATTGCAGACAACTGGAGACTATTTAAGCAAGAATACAATATTTTTATACAAGTAGCTTATGCAGATAGAGATGCATGCACCAGGGCGTTCATTTTGCTAAACCTAGCTCGGTCAAAATCCATAGAAAGAGAGCGTTCATTTCTGTATGCACCTGCAGTATATGAAGGAGAAGGTGAAAACCATCATATTGAGGTACAGCCTGAATCAAGAGAAGACCCAAAGTGTTTGAAGCACAAGTTCAAAGAAACGTGTAACCCCCAGACAAACATTACATTAAAGAGGCATTTGTTTTACACGAGAGATCAGAAACCAAAGGAAACATTTACTGCTTATATAACTGATCTGAGAAACAAAGCTAAAACGTGTCAGTTTGGTGACTTAAAAAATGAGCTGATAAAGGACAGTCTTGTGTGTGTTATTACCAGTGCTGCAGTGAGAAAGATTTTACTTCGCGACAGTGATTTAACATTGAGCAAAGCCATAAAGATTTGTCGAATCCATGAAGTGACAGAAGAACACACGATTATGCTTGCGAGTGACAAGAGCATGGTTTCGGTTAGCTCCAGAGCAAATGTAGATAGTATGCAACACGTAGCAAATAAAAGTAGGCCCAAGCACATGGCAACTATGATGTTTCCAGGGAAAACACGTAGCTTTCCAGTAAGTTCTAAGAAAGAAGAACGCTCCAGCTCAGTGTAGTACGAGCATGAATCAGCAAAATTCAAGTCGAGCTTTATTGTTAACTGTCACAATTGTGGTGCAAATCGTGAGTCTAAAAGAGAGAAGTGCTTAGCATTTGGTCAGCAATGCTACAAGTGTAAAAAATGGAACCACTTACAAAAGGTTTGTAAATCAAGTAAGCTTCACACAGTTGTAAAGAAAGGTCACAGAAAGAAGCAAGTTGGTCAAGTAGAGCTGAAGCAGGCAGCTTTCTATGTAGAGAGTGTATCAGTGCTTGATGAGAGTTGATTTAGTGAATTTATTAACAAGGAGCAAAGTGTTTTGTACTGTCCAGATTAATGGAAAATCCACAGAACTTAAAGTAGACACTGGTTCAAAGTGTAATGTTATATCAGCAGACACCTTTGCCAAAGTGAAAACTAAAGAACAATTCAATGTAGCCAGTAGTGTGAGACTTGTTGCTTATGGAGGTGAAGAAATTCAAACCGATGGTTTAGTGATGCTTTCATGTTGTTTGGATGAGAACTGTTACAACTTGTTGTTCTATGTAGTCCAAAGACCAGTGCAATCTTTATTGTGTCTCAAAGATAGTTTAGGAATGAATCTGCTTTCTTTTGCTAAAGAAGTCCATCATGTATGTGCATTTCCGAATTCTAATTTTTCTGAAGCCATTTTCTCAGAGTATGCGGATGTTTTTGATGACAAGTTAGGCAAACTTCAAGCTGTGTATTCTATGAAGATAGACCTCGAGATCACACCAGTAGTAAGACCAGAAAGAAGAGTTCTGATAGCTGTGGAGGATAAAGTAAAGACTCAGCTGGATAAAATGGTGCAGCAAGGTGTGATTTGTCCAGTCACAGAATCAACTGAATGGGTGTTGTCCATGGTAGCAGCTCACAAAAAAATAGCTCAGACGAAATCAGAATATGAATTGACTGAAGAGATCTGAACAAAGCATTAAAAAGACCATATCATCCAATGTGCACAGTCAAAGAGGTTGCAGCATTACTACCAAATGCCACGGTTTTCTCTGCCTTGGATGCAGAGTTCATTTTGGCAAGTGATGCTTGATAGCAAATCTTCATTTCTAACTATGTTTGGTGATCCATTTGGCAGATACAGATTCCTAAGTATGCCATTTGGAATAAATTCTTGTGCCATAATAGTAAATGATTTATTGGTTGGAGGCAACAGTGAAGCAGAGCATGACAGAAACCTCAAGAAAGTTCTAGATAGAGCACGTGACATAAACTTGAAGCTCAATCCTCTGAAGTGCAAATTCAGACTTCCAGAAGTTACATACTTAGGTCATTTATTCACAAGTACAGGCTTGAGACCACACCCAACCAAGCAAGCAGCTATTCCTGAGATGTCAGCACCAGATAATATACAAGCTTTACAATGTTTTCTATGCATGGTCAACTATTTAAGCAAGTTTATACCAGACTTCAGTGAGTTTACAGCACCTTTAAGAGAGATAACACACAAAAATGTTGCATGGTCATGGTTAGAACAGCACCAGAAGACATTTGAAGACCTTAAGGAGAAAATTGCCACCCACCTACCTTAAGACACTATGATGTGAACAAACCAGTCACTCTTTCCTGTGATGCTTCAAAATTTGGTCTTGGTGCAGTTATACCTCAAGATGGCAGACCAGTAGCCTATGCATCTAGAACACTAACCTAAATTGAGATGCAGTATGCTCAAATTGAGAAGGAGCTTTTGGCAATAGTATTCCATGTTCTAAGTTTCATAATTATATTTGTGGTTGAGCTATTCAGACTGAAACTGACCACCAACCTCTAGCTACTATTCTAAAGAAGCCCATGCTTTCTGCTCCAGCAAGATTACAAAGAATGATGCTCAAATTGCAAAAGTACAATTTCAAAATTATCTACACAAAAGGCAAATTGCTCTATCTAGCTGATACCTTATCCAGATTTTTATATTTATTTATTTATTTAGCATTTGTTATTTAACATTTGTTAACCGAGAAAGTCCGACTTGGAATGAACCAATTTTCAGTAGAGACCCAGGGAGAAACACTCCAGTTGCATGTCTATGTAACATGGGAGGAAACCGGAGCACCAGGAGGAAACCCAAATGAACACAGGGAGGACATGCAGACTCCATCACAGACAGATCGCCCAGAAATACAACAGAACAGCTTGACACAGATAATTTTTACTTAGATGTGATATCAGTGCATAATTTTTCTACCACTAGAGTTGATGCATTGAGAGACCATACTCAGACTGATCCAATTTTGCAGAAGCTCAATCACTACATTCATGTTGGATGGCCATCAAACCCATTTAGTGTACTACCTGAAGTGCAAACCTATTTTCCTTAATTGTTGATGGAAGATGGCATTATTTTCAAAGGTCTTAAAAATTGTTGTTCCTGCTTCCTTACAACAAGAACATATCTGGATTTTGCATTGTGGTAACCCAGGATCTGCATCCACTAAGAGAAGAGCATGAAAATTAGTATTTTGGCCTTCATTACCAAAAGACATTGATAAAGTACTTTTTTCTTGTTCAGTATGCAATAGTACTAGACTGCATTTACAAAGAGAACTACTTCACCTAAGTCCAGTTCCTGAACTATCTTTGTCAACAGTTGCAGCTAATATCTTTGAGTGGAGCAATGAACACTACTTGGTTTTGGTAGACTCTTATTCAAATTGGTTTGAGATTGATCTACTACCTAACTTAACATCCACTGCTGTCATTTTTCAGTTCATGATAGTCCACACAAAGTTCTTTCTGACAACGGTACTCAATTTACTAGCCAGTTGTTTCAGAAATTTGAAAAAGAATGGGACTTTGTACATGTCACTAGTTGCATGTCTATGTAACATGGGAGGAAACCGGAGCACCAGGAGGAAACCCAAACGAACACAGGGAGGACATGCAGACTCCATCACAGACAGATCGCCCAGAAATACAACAGAACAGCTTGACACAGATAATTTTTACTTAGATGTGATATCAGTGTATAATTTTTCTACCACTAGAGTTGATGCATTGAGAGACCATACTCAGACTGATCCAATTTTGCAGAAGCTCAATCACTACATTAATGTTGGATGGCCATCAAACCCATTTAATGTACTACCTGAAGTGCAAACCTATTTTCCTTAATTGTTGATGGAAGATGGCATTATTTTCAAAGGTCTTAAAAATTGTCGTTCCTGCTTCCTTACAACAAGAACATATCTGGATTTTGCATTGTGGTAACCCAGGATCTGCATCCACTAAGAGAAGAGCGTGAAAATTAGTATTTTGGCCTTCATTACCAAAAGACATTGATAAAGTACTTTTTTCTTGTTCAGTATGCAATAGTACTAGACTGCATTTACAAAGAGAACTACTTCACCTAAGTCCAGTTCCTGAACTATCTTTGTCAACAGTTGCAGCTAATATCTTTGAGTGGAGCAATGAACACTACTTGGTTTTGGTAGACTCTTATTCAAATTGGTTTGAGATTGATCTACTACCTAACCTAACATCCACTGCTGTCATTTTTCAGTTCATGATAGTCCACACAAAGTTCTTTCTGACAATGGTACTCAATTTACTAGCCAGTTGTTTCAGAAATTTGAAAAAGAATGGGACTTTGTACATGTCACTAGTAGTCCTGAATATCCTCAGTCAAACGGTCCAGCTGAAATTGCAGTACAGAGTGTACAGCAGTTACTTGAAAAGTCAAAGCATGACAATACCGATGTGTTCTTAAATTTGCTTAATCTCAGAAACATACGCCGTGATGATGTTCTTGGTTCACCTGCTCAAAGACTCCTTTCCAGGCAAACTAGAACCATGCTACCCATTACTTTCAGTGTATTGAAGTCTAAACTTAAGAACAATAAATCCATCAAGGCTCAATTGGTTAAGAAGCGTAATATCCAGAAATATTGTTATGACAGATCGAGCAGATTACTTCGTCTGTTGAGGAAAGGAGAGATTGTACAAATCCAGACAATTAAAGGTTTGATCGAATTGGACAGATTATAGGCAACTGTACCAAGCCAAGATCCTACCTGGTAGACTCCGAGGGTGTGGAATATAAGAGGACCCGTAAACATCTTCTTCCTGTACCAGAATCATGATCACTATCACAACATTGTTTCTGCGATGCAGACTTCAAATCTAAGAGTGAATCAGACACGGTTTCCATACCAGAATGTGTTCAAAATTCTGATATCATAGGTTGGTACTAGGCTAACTGCCCTTGCAAGCCATTTTAAGCCTAGCCAATTACCTCTTGTGAGACTTAAACCTTGCACCTTGTCTTTGTAATACAAACACATTACCCATTAGGCCACCCTCCTAACCCCACCATCTCAGAAAATGTTCCAGACATTCCACAGGTCAAACATTTTGTAGACACAGTTCCCGTTGCTAAATCTAATTCCCAGTGTTATGTCACACAATATGGATGAGTATCACAGCCTAGTGTGAAATATGCAGCAACGTGGACTTGATTGTATGTATATATATATATATATATATATATATATATATAGATATATATATATGTGTGTGTGTATAAATATATATATATATATACATATATATATATATATACATATATATATATATATATATATATATATATATATATATATACATGTACTTAGTATTGTGTATTGCATGACCAAGAATTACCTGTGATTTCTGCATGCTAAATAGACTCATAGTGTTGTACGATCTATTTCTCAAAGAGGGAGGATGTAGATCCGAGTGCAAGTGATGTGTGCTGTATCTTTAAGAAGCATGTCAAAGCTGTACGTGCATGTATAAATTCCTGACATGTGCAATCCCTAGTGCCATTTTGTAAGAGCAGCCAGAGTGAGAGCGTGCAGGATCGCAGTTGTTAGTTTGTATATAAGTTACTTCAGTTAAAGTCAGTAAACTTCTATAGTGAAGTCAGTAAACTTCTATAGTGATGTGTTTGTATAAAATAAAGCTGTTTGAACAGAACCAACAAGAACTCTTCTATTCTGTCCAAAGTAGGACAGTGACACTACCTGTGTGCAATAATATTTAATGATTTACTGGTTGGAGGTAATGATTAAGCAGAGCATGACAGAAACCTCAGGAAAGGTCTGGACAGAGTGAGTGAAGGGAATTTAAAGCTCAGTCCTCTGAAATGCAAGTTCAGACTACCAGAAGTTACTTATGTAGGCCATTTATTTACCAGTACAGGCTTATGACCAGATCTTTCTAAACATGAAGCCATTCTTGAGATGCCAGCTCCAGATAATGTCCAAGCCCTACAGCGTTTTCTTGGTATGGTTAACTATTTTGGCAAATTTATCCCTGAAGTTAGTGAGTTATCATCACCTTTAAGAGAACTGACATGCAAAAATGTTGCCTGGTCATGGGTAGAACAAAACCAAAGAACATTTGATAACCTCAAAGAGCAAATTGTTAAACAGTCTACATTGAGATACTGTGATGTCCGCAAACCAATAGTTCTTTCCTGTGATGCTTTAAAGTTTGGTCTTGATGCAGTTATTGTTCAGGAAGGCAGACCTGTTGTCTGTGCATCTAGAACTTTTACCCAGTCTGAGATGCAGTATGCTCAAATTGAGAAGGAGCTTTTGACAATTGTGTTCACATGTTCGAAGTTCCATGATTATATATGTGGCCAGCCTAGCCAAACAGAAACTGACTATCAACCTCTCCTAACTATTTTAAAGAAGCCTATGCATTCAGTTCCAGCAAGAATACAAAGCATGGTGCTCAAATTGCTAAAGTATAATTTCAAAATGGTCTATACAAAAAGCAAACTGTTTTATCTGGCTGATACCTTATCCAGATCACCCAGAAATACCATGGAACGGCTTGATGCAGAGAATTTTGAATTTGATGTCATGGAAGTGTGTACTTTTTCCACCACGTGTCTTGATGAGCTAAGAGATCATACAAAGACTGATCCAATTTTGCAAAAGCTCAACCACTTCATCAATGTAGGATGGCAAAGTAATCCTGTGTACCATCAGAAATACAGCCTTACTTTCCATACAGAGATACGATGCTGATGTAAGGTAATATAATTTTCAAAGGTCCAAAAGTTATTGTTCCTACTTCCTGATAACATGAATACATTCAGATTTTACATCATGCACATCCAAGTTCTGATTCTACTAAAAGAAATGCGAGAGGACTAGTATTTTGGACTTCCCTACTGAAAAACATTGATAAAGTGTTTTCTTCTTGTTCAGTGTGCAACAGTACAAAACCACATTTGTAAAACGAGTCACTTCAGCTAAGGCAAATTCCTGAACTACCCTGGTCAACAGTAGTCACTGACATATTTGAGTGGAACAGTCAGCATTTCTTAGTGTTGGTGGACTCTTAACCAAACTGGTGTGTTTATTAAATTTCATTTCTCAGTCCATGGTAGTCCACACACAATTATTTCTGACAACAGTTCTCAGTTTACCAGTCAATTGTTTCCAAGATTTGCAAAAGAGTGGGATTTTATCCATGTTACTAGTAGTCCTGAATACCCACAGTCAAACGGTCTTGCTGAACGTGCAGTACAGAGTGCAAATCAATTACTAGAGGGGTCAAAGCATTACAATACCGATACCTTCTTCAATTTACTTCTCAGCAATATACCATGTAACAACCTACTTGGCTCGCCTACTCAGAGTCTTCTCTCTAGGCAAACCAGAACAACTTTGCCCATCAATTCCAGTTTGTTGGTGCCCAGTGCTAAAAACAACAAAGCAATCAAAGCCAACATTTTAAGAAGCGTTCTTCTCAAAAGTCCAACTATGATAAAATGAGCAGATTTCTTCATCCGTTAAAAGGAGAGACAGGAGGATGCAAATGAAGAAAGGCTTTGATAGAATTGTCAAGTGAGTGGTATATGTACCGAGCCAAGATCCTACTTAGTGGAATTTGAGGGTATAGAATACAGGAGAAACTGCAGACATCTTCTTCTGTATCAGAAATGATATCTCAGCATCGTGCCTGTGCTACAGACTCTAGATTTTAGAGTAACCCTGACAGTGTTCATACCGAAGAACATGTCTCATTTTCCATTCCCATTCCTGATGATGTCCCAGATGTCCCCAAAGTTGAACATCCCTTGAAGACAGTCCTCATTGCTAGATCCAGTTCTGACTTTCATATTGCACGATCAGGTCATATTTCCAGACCCAGTGTAAAATACACAACAACTTGGACATAATTGTTTTATATGTGTATAATTTTGTATGATTGAATGTCAAATAATTAGTTCTGTATAACTGCATGTCAATAGATAATTTCTGTAAATTGCATGTCATTGAATACTGTCATTTTGCATATGGACTATTTCTCAAAGAGGTAGGATGTAGATCAGAGTGTGTGTATGTACCTTTAAGTATTTCCAGATGTAATGTGCAGGCAGCAGTGCCATTTTGAGAGAACAGCCAGTGTTAACATGTATGAGTGTTGTAGTCAGTCTGTTTACAAGTTTATTTATGTTTAAGTTGAACCCATGAATGTTCATCTGTTTTATCCTGACCAGATGAATGACAATACTGTTATGCATTTTTTGGCATTTAGTTTTAGTCCTTGGCTCTGACAGCAGTTTGTCAGTAACAACCCTTCCAGAAGAACATTTGTGTCAGTGTGGGAATCAATGACAGCTCCTA
Organism: Protopterus annectens; assembly: GCF_019279795.1. Taxonomy (NCBI): domain Eukaryota; kingdom Metazoa; phylum Chordata; order Ceratodontiformes; family Protopteridae; genus Protopterus; species Protopterus annectens. The sequence goes on from NC_056731.1 coordinate 1,806,632,696, forward strand.
ATTTTCAAGCGTCTGCAAATTTCATCATCTGGAGATCATTGACATTGGCCTTGACTTCAGAGAAGTAAATGCCCAAAAGAATCGGTCCAAGGACTGATCACTGAGGGACTCCACTTGTGACTGGCCTCTTTCTAAAGATTGACTCTCTAATTCTAACTTCAAGAGTCTTCTCTGTGAGCAGTTGGCTATCCACTGGGTGATGTATGGGTTTGTACATGACCTCTGGAATTTGTCAACAATGCCCAAATGGGGTATTGTGTCAAACGCCTTGGCCAGGTCAAGCTAGACAGTGTGAACCATTCTGCCCTCATCCATTGCTATGGTGACCTCCTCAAAGAAATCCACCAGGTTATGTAGGCATAACCTGCCCTTGATGAAACCAAACTGGGTGGGGTCCAGTGTCTGGAGGTTTACTATTGATCATTTCCATAATAATTCTTTCCATGGCTTTGCATATAAGACTAGTGAGGCTTATGGGTCTGTAGTTTCCAGGGTCTGTAGATGGCCTACTTTGTACAGATGGATGACAGTTGCTGTTTTTCATTCATGAGGCATGACGCCTATTTGGAGGCTACAGTTAAATAGCAATTCCAGAGGGCCTGATAGATCATGTTTCATGCTATTTAGAAGGCATGCTAGGATATTGTCTATGCCTATTGATACAGTGTTCTTGGTCTTACAGAGAGCATTAAGGACTTGTTTCTTAGTGATAGCAGGAGAAGTTATATTTTATGGCATTTCCTGAGGGACGGTTATGGGGGAGAGAGGGGTAAAGTTGGAGATGAATTTGTCGACCAGTAGATTTGTTATAGCTTCTGGATCAGTATAGTTGGCTCCATTTAGAATGAGAATCAGAACACATTCTTTACAAGGTTAAGTAAGGGTTGTGTTGTTTGAAAAGCATCAATTTTTCTATATGTATGTGGGTGAGATCTTAGAATTTGAGCTAGTTAGTCAGTGGGTGTGCTATTTTTTGCCTCTTAGCCAGATGAAGGATATACTATGCATGCATCTATCTGCCAGCACCATCTGCAGTAGTCATTCTTCCTTACACTTCTCATCTGTACCTTCTACTGCTGCTGTTGGCCCTACCTATGGTCCTTGAAACTATAGTCCAGCTCCTTGCTGTCTTTGTTGAATCTGTTTCTTGTGTATTATATTGTGTAACATGTCAGAAACCTGAAAGTATTTCAGCAGAAGTGCCCGAGTCGAAGTGCAGTGCACCCCATGATGTGTCTAGACAATGGAATCTTGATTTCAATAATCCAAGCACACATTCTATGATACTGATAGCTTGTGTGTAGGTATCTTTTTATCCTTGCTCATTGGAGTTGCATGGACTTCTCATGGGTGTCATGAGCTACGGCTGCATCCTCCATGAGATGACCTTAAGGAATGTCATCTCTAGTAAACCTGGTGTGCAGCTCACAATTGTGCCATATGTATGAGTCATGGAAACTGCTGACTAATCTACACAGATATTGCAGATGACCCCTTGGGCATTACAGACAACTTGTCATGGAAACCTTTTCTGTTGATGTACCGCCTTCCTTGTTCCCCATATAGAGCTTTTATTTCTATGTGTCTGTGCAATCTATGGCTCCCAACACTTCAGGGAAGTGTGCTACTGTATAGAAATCCTGCATTTGCTGTCTCCTGTATGGTGTGTGGGGAAAAGATACACTCCCTTGCAGTAGTAGCATTGCAGTTAAAATCTGATATAATATTCTTGAGCCTGATGCTTGTGACACCCCTTATATATCACCTGTGGGTCTCTGGAATGTAGCAGTAGCTAGTATATGTAATGTTACACATACCTTTGTTTCCACTGAGATGGGTTCTCCATGATTTCCCTGGGGCCTGAGGTGGGGGCAAAAGAGGCTGCATATTTTTTCCAGCGTTTACCTGTCCACCCATTATCTCTCCACAATTTCTGTGTCGTGGAGTCTATGAACATTCAAACAGGGTCTGAATACCCTTCTACTTCTTGCCCAAGGTCTGGCAGCAGCAGCAGCACCCTGATATAAAGCCTGTTGCACATACACCTTAATAATAGCAGCAGCAACTCCTAACATGTTTTTTTTCCTAAGTGTATTCATGTTGTATTCCAACGTTTTGTTATACAGGGCAAATGCATACACAGAGTGCGCATGATTGGTTTATAGATTCCTGAATGGCTTCGCCATGCTGGATTGGCTAATTATCATGTACTTTGACTCTTTATGTTTTCATTAGCATATTTTGTCATTTGCGTTTGCTTGCAGCTCTTCATATCATAGAGAACTGCGTAATGAGTACCATATAGTGAGCTATCATGTACCTGTTAATGAGTCTGGCCCAAAGTCTTGAGAAATTATGCTTATGAAAAATCAGGAAAGAGCAAGGGCAAACTACAGATGAAAGGAGCCATTGAATAGCCACAGCAGACATCAGCACACTAATTCTGTACCAATATTGCTTATATAATCAAAATAGAAATGAATTACGCATCCTTTTTTTATACACCACTTTATATAACTAACAAAAATAGATTACTTTGAATGGGTGTGGACACTGTGAAGTTATCTAGTGTTACAAAGTTACAAAGACATGCATCTGTAGTGTTTTTTCCCTGTGCCTCCGCTGAAATTGGCTTTCTTCCAAGTTGGACTTTCCTGATAAACAAATGTTAAATAAAAATAAAAATAAAAAAATAGTGTAACTTTGGCAAATGGTATACCTGATTTCTATCCCTAAAGCAGCAAATGGTTAACCTAAGATGGTCATTTGCTATACCTGTATCAATGTCCTTTGTGGAATAATGACAATACATAATATATTAAAAGAGACAAAGAACAGATAAACTTTGTTTTTATCCTTTCTTTTTTTCTACCCTTACTGTGATTTATTCCACTAGAATCAAGCTCTTCTTCGAATACTCTAGACTTCATTTAGCAACACCAGACTATCAAGGCATAACAGTACCATAACTACATTCCCGGCATTTGTCTGTAGCTCTCTGGTGAGCTATGCACTATTGTGCTGCCCAAGGTGTACACCTGGGCTAGTGTCCTTCATCTCTGTGGAACCTGACTTAATAACCATCACTAGATATCTTTCTTCTGGTGCAAATACCTATCTTATTGTGGATAGAGAAGGATTTGTCTATGTCCTTACCACTGAGAATGAGCAAGGCAGGAAGTATGCAGGAATGAGCTCCAATTAGCAATGGCAATACAGTGTTAGATACTCCAAGTTTCTAAAATTTGGATGTGTGATCAATTATCCCCTTCACAAATTCTTGCTCCAGGAAGCAGAGACATCGCAGACTCAGCATTTTTCAAAACCTTGCCTGGACCTCCAGGGTCCTGGACACTGTAGTGATACTAGAGCACTAGTAAAATTCATGTGTTCTATACCTAGTATTTTCTTGCAACTAGACCTTTGATTGATTAATAAAACAAAATGTTTGATTAGTTTGAAATTAAAGCATTTGTAAAATTTAGAAAGAGACATGTGAGGCATGTGAGGCAGAGATACAATTACAATTAGCCATTGTCCTTGCGACAGATACACGTAGATTGTTTGACACCCTGACCTCATGTGCAAAAATCCAAAAATCAAAAAAAGGGAGTTGGGAATGGTTGGATGGATGGATATATATATATATATATATATATATATATATATATATATATATATATATATATATATAGATACATATATATATATATATATATATATATATATATATATATATATACATATATATATATATATATATATATATATATATATATATATATACATATATATATATATATATATATATATATATATATATATATATATATATATATATATATATATATATATATATATATATATATATGGATTCCATTCACTTGGTCGAATTACACTTGGTCGAAAAAGATTGCAGGCAGTTCACTTCACAGAAAGCTCACTTGACTGAAAGCTCACTTGGTCAAAGTTCATTTGGTCAAAAATGGAATATAGTCCCTGCCCCACTGCAGTGCAACCCTGGAGTGAGAATATTAAATAATGTGGGGTGTGGGGGGCTATGCCCCCCACATTATGCTAATAGTTTTTGCTAAACATATATATGTATATCAATGCATTTCTAATGGATATACCTTTTTATAACAGTGAATACATTAAAATTATGTGGGGAGGCTATGCCCCCCTCCCCCCCATTGTGGGGGGCTATGCACCCCACACACCCCTTATTAAATATTCTTACTCCAGGGTTGCACTGCAGTGGGGCTGGGACTATATTTCATTTTCTACCAAATGAACTTCGACCAAGTGAGCTTTCAGTGAAGTGCAATGCCTGGAATCATTTTCAACTAAATGAAATTCGACCAAGTGTATGGATGTATGGAATCCATATATATATATATATATATATATATATATATATATATATATATATATAAAGAGAAAGAAAGAGAGAGAGAGAGAGAGAGAGATTCATAGATTAGTACTAAGCTAACTGCCCTTGTGAGCCATTTTAAGCCTAGCCAACTTGTGTTTGTAAGGCAAGCACCTTAACCATTAGACCACCTTCTCAACCCCATATATATATATATATATATATATATATATATATATATATATATATATATATATATGTGTGTGTGTGTGTGTGTGTGTGTGTGTGTGTGTGTATATACATATTTGGGGTGGGGGCATTATATGCTGAATCTTTAAAACTTGATTAATTGATGTTCATATTGTGTGTAAAGGGAACAGATGGCTAGAGCAAAACAAGGGAGATGGTGAAGTTGCAGTTTGTGGTAGGAGTGGTCAAAAGAGAAATAAAAAAATAGACATGGGATCAAGAAATTAATAATGAAGAATTAGGTTAAAGACTGAGTGCAGAAAATTTGTAGGGGAGGTAGGTTAAGAAAAAAGGGCATTTAAGCATTTAAAGAATGATGGGGATAAGGATAGAGGAAAAAGTAGGTGTAAGGGGCAGAAAAAGATTTTATTGAGAAGGATGTAAGGGTGATACTTGGACAATTTCAAGATGAGGCAAAGAAATATGGGAGGATGCTGGTATTCTTTCAGGTAACAACTTTCAGGACAGAAGGATTGAACATGAGGTGTATTCATAGAGAGTGAGCTATGCTAGATATCATAGAACATGGAGTAGGAGGGGAAACATTACACCAGTGCAGTGCATGAAGTCCAAAGGGGATAATGAAGTTTCATTAATATATTCATTTAAGAAATAATACATAGTAGCTCAGGTACCAAGGTGCACAAATCACAAAGGGGGGAAGGACTTAAGTTACATCCATATCTGAAGGCATATGTATAACCATACTGGAAGAATAGTTTTATTTAGTTATTTGTATATAGGGATAACTGGTAATGAGCTAATGCATTTGGGAGTAGAAATAGAAATACAATCTGTTATTCTGATATGAATATTTATTTGTATTGTAAAATTCAATAAAAATAATTTAAACAAAAAATGAAGACAGCATAACTAAATGTAGCTATTAATGTTGGTAGGACACTACAATAGATGGGGAACTCACCATGAGTAAAGGAGATCATATATGCATCAATTAATTTACGTATGTATGCATATAGGTATGTATTTGTTTATTTATTTATTTATGTTGGCCAGGTTAGTTTAACTACACATTGCTTATTTCCTGGGAGGTGTTCCTATTATGCTGTCGAAGTTTTACAACTTCGAACACCATATGGTCGAACACATATGTTCAAAGTTGTAAAACTTCGAAAATGTTAGAAAAAAAGATAAAAAAGAAAAAACTTACCTGTTTTAAGCAGGCCCACATGGGGGCTGCACTACCAACACCCCCTGCTCTTTAAATATACCAAATAAGAGACCGCAATATAATGCAGTACAGTGCAGAAAGGGAAGATTTCCCTTTACTACACTGTAGTGCAATCTCAGAGTTGTTATATTTAAAGACAGGGGGGTGTGGGGGTTTCAGGGGACTTGCCCACCCTGCTTAAAATTGTCAGGTAAGTTTTTTCTTTTCTTTTTTTAAGTACTTGTTTTATAGATCTGATGAAGTGTAGTTTTTCTACGTGAAAGCGCTTGTCTTTTTATTAAACTGGAAGTATTTTTGTTAAACTGGAAACTCTAGTCAAGGTGGTCTTTTTGAGTTTATCTTACGTTTTCATTCCTTCTCAAGTTAGACTTTTGGATTGCATTGGTAGTGTTTTTCATTTGTTTGGTTGCCTTATACCTATGCTTCCACATGGCTGAGTGCTTCAATAGAGCTGGATTATAACCCGGTTAATGATAACATGCGATCGAGGTGGGAGAATATTTTTCTGCAATGTGAGAACCCTCTGTTGGCCTTGAACTTTGAAGGGAATTCAGAAGTTATGGTATAAAGTAAGACTGAGGGTTTTCAGCACTTCTCTGCCATGGTAAGAGATCTTGAAAATGATCTTTACAAATTAAAATGTTATGTATGGCAGAGGCTACATTTAGAAGCATGCTTGCATTTTCATGTTATCCAGAGGGATGAGAGTGCTGTGCATGCCAGCATATGGAGATACTCATCCTGAATTTCTCAGGCAATGGCAGCAACTGAATCTTGAATTGAGCTACAATTATATGAGGCTCATCATTGATTATTTTAAACTGTTAGAGAATGAATTGGTGGAGAAAGTGCAGCAACAACATTGTGACATTCTTGATCACTTTACGAGTGAACTGTATGTTAATGCATTGAATAATGCTTATCTAAATGTGTCCTTGTATGAGAAAAAACTGCAGCAAACTAAGCAATGTAAGCTGCAGAGGGACTTTAGTGGTTTTAGCTCTGGGAATGGTTTTACTTGGCCGAAGGTTATTACTACCTCTGTGCAACCTAAACAGAATGTGGTTACTTTCAATGCCTTGGGCTCTCCAGTTTTACCATATACTGATGTTAGTAGTAAGAGCTCGGAAGTTCGACAGAGTGACAATTCTTTGCAACCAATGGTATCTCATTGGTTGATTGAGTCTGGCTCCACCCCTCTGCCTAGCCAGCAAATGATGAATGCAATTTCAACAGGAGCTAGGCTGAAACAACTTGCTCCATATACTTTGGACCACTTTTTTACTGTTACCGGTAAAACAGTGGCTGTTCCAACAACAATCTCGATCAATGAGTCGGGGATGGTGAAAGAGGAAGAATTCAGAAGAAAGACTTGTTCCCAACAAAAGAAAGAGCCAGTAAATAGTTTAGCTATAAATTTCTCAGACTATGTACTTACTGAAGTGGAGACTGCTCTTTTGAATAATGGTTTAACCTTTATACCCTCTACTAGTACTAATGTAAGTGAACTGTTAACTGACTTGAGACTCTTTGGTCGCAATAATGCTTTAAAATTGTTTTTTAAAACTGATTCACAGCAGGATGAAAAGGGGTTTAGAAGGAAAAGTTCTTTTACTCCGGCTTTACCAGCTCATACTGATTCATTTATTAGAGCTTGTGAGAGGGATGTTTATGAGAGCTTTTATAGTAAACATAGGGGTACTTTTTATAACTTGAGTTTAAGTGAAAACAAGCTTTGCAGTCTTTACAGTACAATTCAGTGCTAACTATTAGACCTGCAGATAAGGGAGGGGTGATAGTCCTTATGAACAGACAGGACTATGACCAGGCTATGTGTAAAATGTTAAGTGAAACTAGCACTTATAAGCTTTTACGTTGCCCACAGTATGAAGTTATTATTAGAAACATTAAGGACACTCTGTATGATTTGCTTATGTGTAGACAACTTGGGGAAACACTTTATTCCTTTTTTTTAGTGTGGAACATCCTATGATTCCCTATATCAAAGGCTTACCTAAAGTTTATAAGTCCTTACAAAACCCCCCTTTGAGATTAATTGTTGATGGTGGTGGTTGGTCCACTGAGCCCATTTCTCTTTATGTAGAAAGTAAGTTGTGGCCGTTAGTTAGGGGGAATACCCATCATATTAAAAGATACTACACATTTTTTGAATGTCTTGAAAGAATATGGAGAGAAATTTGATCTAACAAATTGCTTAATGGTCACTTTAGATGTGCAAAGTTTGTTTACCTCTATTCCAAATATGTATGGCATAGAGGCTATAAGGGAGGTTTTGAGTGACAAGAGCGACATGTGTGATATACGGGACATGTGTAATGATGAAGTGATCTTGATATGCAGGTTGTTGGACTTGATTTTGTCTAACAATGTGTTTATGTATGACAATAAGATCTATTTACAGCAATGGGGTATCGCAATGGGCACCCCGTGTGCTAATTCGTATGCTAATTTACTTGTCTACCATTGGGAAATGCAATATTTGTTTAAGAATGACTTTAGATCACACATAAAGTTATATTTATTTATTTATTTTATTTATTTGTAGTTGGTTTACCAGGATAGTCCATTGGGTCAATATGAACCCGTTTTCAATGGAGTCCTGGGGAGAAAAACTACAGAAAGAAGGGTTACAATATGTGTTACGATGTTTACAAAATTATGCAGTTTGAGCATCAAACAATATTAACAAATTATGCAGTGTGAGCGTGAGACAATATTTACAAGTTATGCAATTTGAGCATCAAACTGGTGGTGAACATTACAGAAAATACAGAAGTATACATTACATTATTTACAAGATTATGCAGTTAGAGAATACCATTCAGAAGACAGTTACAGACAGTTACAGATGATATAGACTAGAAACTGGAAAACATTTCTGAAAAAATACTGAGAAGTCCTTACTTATGAGGTAGAAGCAAGCATGTTGTTGGAAAAGAGGGAGAGGAGGTAAGGCAGTGTAGTATTAAGATGGGTGGGAGCAAGAGCATTCCCATTGGGTTAGTAGATATGATGGATGGGAGCAAGAGCATTCCCATTGGGTTAGTAGGTAAGAGTGAAGAGATTGTTTGAATGAATAGTGGTTGGAAGTGGTACGAATGGCTGGAGGTAGAGAGTTCCAGAGACATGCTAGACCATAGGATAGGAGGTTTTTACCTGGGGGACGAGTAGGTTTGTATAACTCAATTAGGTTTTGGTTATTAGTTCTGAGAGCTCTGTTGGGAAGATGCATTTTAAAGGCAGAGGAAAGGGATGGACAAAGGGAGGGTTTGAAAATGATCTTATGAGCTAGAGAAAGTTGAGTATAGATGCGTTGATTGGTTAGTTCAAGCCAGTTGAGTTTGTGGAGAGAAGAGCAGTGGTGGGTAGATGCTTTGTGACTGTTTGCGAATTTGGCTATTTTGTTGTAGCATGAGGAAAGTTGTGTTTTGAGGAAAGATAGAAGGTTAGTTAGGAGTGGGGCTCCATATAGAAGAGAGGGGATAAGGAATGTAGATGCTTTGTTGGTGACATTTATTTTTTTGCTTTGGGATGGGGAGCCTTCCCTTTTATGTGAGTTTATAGCGTATTTGGAGTCAACTACACACTTCTTGAGGTTTGCTGTGACACACTCCTATGAGTCCGTGGACGTTTTGGATGTACCAGTACACAAAAATGCAGCAGGGAATATTACTACAGACTTATTTCATAAATTATGTTGGTGAAATAGTCTATTAGATTATAGTAGTATGCACCCTAGGCATGTGTTCCCTAATATTATAAGAGGTCAACTAAACAGGGTAAAGAGAATTTGTGTGGACAAAACTGATATGGAGAGTGAAGTGGACAATCTGGAACAACTGTTTTTGGACAGGGGTTATAAGGGATCCAACTTTTGTAAAATAAAAGATGAAGTTTCTAATGGTACTGGAGATTTTATCATTGGACAGAATGTGCCACATAGAGGATTAAATAAACAGGATTGGAAAGGCAGAGTTCATTTTGTCACAAAGTATGCCAATGACAATAATAAGGTGTGCGACATAATTAAAAAGAACTGGAATTTTTTGTTTAGGTTCGCATACAGGAACAATCAGAATTTGAAACTTCTGTTATGTAAAGAAAGACAACAGGGTTGATTCAGGGACATAAGTTGGGTACGTTCCCTTGCATGAAATGTAGAATGTGTGATGTTATATGTAAAACTCAACACTATACTCACCCTATTTTGAATTTTGAGTTTTAACCTAGATTCTATGCTTCCTGTAACACAACTAATTTTGTATATTTAACTAATTGTAGTGACTAACTGTTTCTATGTGGGTAAGACGTTGAATCACCTTAGAGATAGGGTATATCAACATTGATATGATGTTAGGAATAAAAACACATTAAATGTTATAGCTAGACATGTCATAGAGTTTTCCACACATAGTTTTAGTTTTTGAGTCTTACAACCAGTCATGCTGAATAAAAGAAGAGGAGATAATAATAATTATTTGGAACAGGTTGAGCTTAGGTGGATTTTAAAGATGCAAGCACATATTTATCCAGGACTGAATAATAATGTATGTGTTAAACCAGAACTTGTTGCACATTGCTTTAAGAGGAATAATGTTTGAATTGTTTTAAATTGCTAGTAAATCTGTTGTTAATAGATTGTTTTAAATTTAATGCTTGGATTATACTATATATATGTTTATGAAGTGTTACTTGTTTTAAGGATCTGATGAAGCATAGTTTTTTCTGAGTGAAAGCGCTTGTCTTTTTATTAAACTGGGATTCTTTTTGTTAAACTGGAAACTCTAGCCATGGTGGTCTTTTTGAGTTTATCTTACATTTTCATTTTTCTCAAGTTAGACTTTTGGGTTGCATTGGTAGTGTTTTTTATTTTTTTAAGTATTCGAAGTTTTACAACTTCGAACATATGGTTTCGACCATATGGTGTTCGTAGTTGTAAAACTTCGATCACATAATAGGACCCCTCCTGGGAGACATGATGTCACGTTCATATTGAATAAAGAAGATTTGAACAGGGCACCACTGAACTGTTATTCTTTTTCCAGTTTTATTGGAACCACAAAGGTGAAGGAATAGTGGATTGTAAACAAGTAATGAAAAACACTTCCCTGATTAGGGGACAAGTAGAAAAATAACAGGAAGAAGATGACTGTGCTACTGAACTTGCTGCAGAAAATGTGGAAGATGAGAATATTACTATTTCTAAAGAGCATAGAGGAAACGCTGTTTATTTTGTTGATCCTGCGAAGACTTTACCTAATAAAACTGTGAGGGAACTGACTACTGAAGCAAAAGTGACTGTTTCGATGTGCACTGTTGTGGACAACATCAAAATGAGAGGTAAAGGTATAAAGGCATCTGATAAGATTATTGAGTGCTTCATGAAGCAGAGCATTCTGACATGCCCAACCAAACCAGGAACTACGGGAGACTTTTTCCATAATTACAGTACCACAGCAATTAGTAAGTGATGCTGGCCTCTAGTTTACAGCAGCATGTTCGATATGCTTCAATAAAAATGATGTTTAACATATTACATCTGCACCTTGGCCCCTAGCAACTAATGGGTTTGTTGAGAGATTTCTGCAAAGCATGAAACAAGACTTTACCATGGAAATGACTAACTTACCTTTCAGCAACATTTTTCCAATTTCTTATTCATATGACAATATGCTGCTCATTCTACAAGTAAAAATATCCTCGCTGTGTTGTTTCTGAAACATCTTGTTTTCTGAATGGAATTGTTATTGCCAAACCTTCAACAGACTAATGCTGACAAATCAAGCAAAATCAAAGGATGAATAAAAAGGTACACCTAGCTGCACAGGCAGTCCTTGAATGGAATAACAGAATAGATTGTAAATGGGTTTCTTTTATAATTGAGTAGCCATCAAAACCCATGTCCTATTGTAACAAGGTGACCCTTAATATCATTTATCAAACTACATTGATCAGCTGAGGAAATCCAGACTGAGCAGAGCTGAGGAGCAACCCATTTTGCCTCTTGTTTTTATTCCTGCTCCTTAGCCAGAAGCATTATCATTATAGCAAGGCACTGATATGCAGAGGTCATGTACAACACCACTACATCTTTTGAAGACCCTAGTACCACATCTGCAAACCTAAAAGTAGGTCAGTAGTGGGAAAAAGCATTTTTAAATATCCACAGACGCTAACTGAGACTGGTTAGTTAGGCTTCTTCTTTGTCATTTTGGAGCATCTAGCAGTATGTAAGAATAGCTGTAAAAAAAGTAATTACTTTCCACTTTAGATAGGGTAGTAGTTGTTTACTAAGAATAGTATTGTAGTGCATGGAGTGCAGGGATTATGGCCCCATGTCTGGTAAAAGACTAAGCAGCTAAGAGCTTCTATAGTGCGAGACTCAGTCTTAACTAATGTTAAAAAACCCTTGCGTGTGCTAAGTTAGGGTACTTTGCTAGGCAGTTAAATCTGTCAGTAGCTGAAGTCAGCAATCTGAAGAAGCCTAACTAAACAAACAGCCCATCTCTATACCGGAAGAATGTAAAGTTCCTGTAATCACGGCTGCACAGGTAAAAACCACACTCTCCAAAGCCAAGAACAAAGCATCCATGGGACCAGACAACATCCCAGGCTGTGTTCTACATGAACTACAGAATGAACTGGCACCCCACCTAAGTACCATGTTCAATCATAGCCTCACCTCAGGCTTTGTGCCTGCTGAATAACACACAGCGACAGTTATCCCACTCCACAGGGGAGAGCCACCATGGACCCCAGGAACTACCGCCCCATTAGCCTGACGAGCCTGGTCTGCAAGGCCATGGAACATATCATCATGGAACTTATAAACAAAGACATTAGTAATCTCCAAACTCTGACCCCACCCAGTTCGGGTTTGTAAAAGGCAGGTCATGTCTCCTAAACATGATAGACTTCTTTGAAGCAGTCACTAAAGCCGTAGACAAGGGTAAGGTGGTTCACACAGCCTATCTAGATCTTGTCAAGGCTTTCGACACCATTCCCCACTCTTGAATTATAGATAAATTTACTAAACTAGGTATAAATCCGTATGTCACAAGATGGGTTGCCAACTGGCTCACTGACAGAACCCACACAGTGAAAGTAGCAGACTCCAAATCTGACTTCAGACCAGTGACAAGTGGCATACCACAGGGTTCAGTCATGGTTCCTCTCCTGTTTGGTATCTACTTCTCTGAAATACAGGCTAACACAGAAGGTCTTTGGCTAATGAAGTTTGCAGATGACTGCAAACTAGGAGCCATAATTGAAACTCCTAACGATGTGGACATCCTACAAAAGGGCCTCACTGAGACAGATGCCTGGTGTCAAAGTGATGGCCTCAAGCTCAATGCCAAAAAGTGCATTGTCATCCTCTTTGGTAAAAACTCTGTACCCATGAACTACAACATAGGTGGTAGTATACTTAACACCGAAAGTGTGATAAGAGACTTTGGGACACAGGTGGACAGCAGTCTCTGGTTTGATAATCACATCGCCACAGTAGTCAGGAAATCCTTCTACGTGGCACACCTCATCACAAAAGGTTTCTCATCCAGAAAAAAAGAGGTCATTGTTCCCCTCTACTCATCACTCATTAGACCTATTATAGAGTACAATGCCCCTTTTGGTATGTACCTCACAAGACATCTACAACAACTGGAAAGGCCACAGAAATACCTCACAAAGAGGATTACTGGCCTCAAACAGATGCCCTATGCAGACTGTCTCAAAAAACTCCAGCTTTACTCTGTCGCATATCGCCTACTCAGAGGTGATCTCTGCCTAACTTACAAAGCTATGTCAAACCCAGAGGTGTTAGACATGCTCCACTTAAAGAAATCCCAATCCCTCCGAGCTACATGCTCTAGGGACCTAAACCTTGTCACCACAATAAACAGAACATGCCGGAGGGATAGTTTCCTGTCCCAGAGACTTCCCATACTCTGGAATAAACTACCTATCTATATCAAACAAAGCTCCTCATTAGCACTCTTCAAGAAAAATCTTGATGATTGGATGGGAAATAGGAAATTCACCCTGGGGATCACCTCTGTGGTTCTGCTCGACAGTGGCACAAGAAAATAATTTTCTTGGGTGGCAAAAGCCAGGGTACCTTTTTAGCTGGGCTTGTATAGGCCCCAGGGCCAATAGCGTAGTACCTACCTATGAACCTATGAGTACTGACCAGCAAATGACAGTGGCAAAATAAAAAACAGAATTGTTTCCACCTGCTGTCTGTGCCAATAATGTATCCCTGATTTTCTGTAACATTAGAGTGCATGTTACTGCCTTTCTGACAGCGCTCTTTAAGTGCTTTATGGCTTTGAAAGCTGGCAACACATTTAGTGCTTTCTGTATCTAGTCGTGCATAGAGAAGATAAAGTTCCATGCACTACAAAGAATAATGATTGGGTCACCAAGCATAACCCTTTATTATGTGTTCTCAACATGGATGCCGAGATTCACCCCTCAAGCTTCCCTGTCAAGGTGAAGTTCTCGACATCTAAGTCTCAAATACATAAGAAGCTGGTTATGATTGGTAACTCACTCTGAACCCTTTATATGCATGCCTGATATATAAGCTGTTATTAATGCCCTTCTCAAATTGATGATGTGGATTGCTAATGCTGTGTATTTTACTTACTGTAAGAAAATGAATATATAGGTTCATAGGTTCATAGGTGTATGCTAAGCTAATGACCAATAGGGCCTTTATAAGCCTACCCTTGCCATCCGAATGTGTCCCATGAGTTACTGTATCTTAGACATTTATATCAGAGGTGCAATTTACTTAGGACATGATTTACTGACTGCATTTGTCCATCAGAAAAATGGGCGCCAGACCAGGGGTGAATTTCCCATTTCCCATCCACTAGTGTAGGCTGTGTTTGAATAGGATTAGGGAGGAGGAGCCTATTCCAGAGAATGGGAATTCTCTGAGATACATATCTGTCTCTTTAACATGACCTATTTATGTCAAAAGCAAAATTTAAGTCCTTAAATCTAGTAGTTCTGATGCTGTTAGTTTTGTAGATATGCAAAAGTTCCATCAGAGCAAGATCCTAGGATTCCTTGAATGCCTGGCATAGATTACCTCTCAGTAGTCTGTAGGAGACTGAATATATAGACAGGACTTTCAGGTGATCTGCACTGTGCACTTTGTTTATGCCTTGTATTTATTTTTGTAGGAATCCTTTGCAGACATTCCAGTTACTGCATGTGTCTGGTCAGGTGCATACCAAAGAGGACATTATACTCAATGATGGATCTGATGAAAGCAAATACAGTTCACAATGACTTCCCTCAGCCTAGATGTCATGCCTTTAATTATAAGATGAATGACATAGAATTATTTCCTTACTATTTTGGACACAAGTAGGCTGAAAGTCAGATTACTATCTACATATGTTCCCAAATCTCTAACTACCAGGTCTCGACTTGGGGGTGTTTTATTGATGACATAGTTTATGTGGATAGTTGACTTCTCAAAAAGAAATATTATGCTTTTTTTGGCATTAAGGTTTAAGCGTTGGCTTTAGAATCAGTCATATTTCTGTGTTAGACCCTCATGTAAGATGTTTGTGTCTTGGGGGGATTCTATGACTGCTCCTAGTTTGCAATAATTTGCGATCTTTTTCAGCCAGAGACCTTTGACATCAGCCTTGACTTTTGAGAATTAGATGCTTAAAAGGAGCAGGCCCAGCATGGAGCCCTGATGGACGTCATTGGTGACCAGCCTGTTTTTAGATATGGTCTCACTAATTATAACTTTCTGGGTCCTATATGTAAGCCAGCTGGCTATTTAGTTTTGTTATACATAGGTTGATGTCTCATTCCTTAGGCTTGTTAAAAATGGTTGAGTGTTTTATTGTATCAAATGCCTTAGCTAGGTTGGGGTACGCAGTACATGCTATTTTACCCTCATCCATTGCTTTGTTGACCTTCTCAAAAACGTACACCAGGTTTAGTAGGCATTAACTTTCTTTGACAAAAAACAAACTTAGTTAGGCCCTCTGTTTGAAGGTTTCCTATGTCCATTGATCATTTCCATAATACTTCATTTCAGAGCTTTGCATATAAGACTAAGCACACTAATGAGTTTGTAGTTTCCAAGATCTGTTGATGGTCCTCCTTTAGAAGGGGGATGACCAGTGCAGTCTTGCACTTTCATGGCACAAAACATGTTCTGAGAGTATTGTTAAATAGTGACTACAGGAGGCCTGCTAAATCATATTTTAGGCTATTCAGGAAGCATGCCAGGATATTAGTGGGGGCCACCGCTGTGGTGTTCTTAGTCTTTGTGAGTGCAACCAAGCCCTGATCCCTATTTATAGTTGGAGGGGTTATGTTTGAAGATATTTCCTGGGGGTGGCTGGTGGTGAGTGAGGTGTAAAGTTGGAGATGAATTTGTCAGCCAGAAGAATCGATATATTACCCAGCTCAGTAAATTTGGCACTATTAACCACCAGTTCAGCACACTGTTGTGTGCTATCTTTGAGGTTTTGACATAGCTGAAGAAGGCCTTGTGGTTGTCTTTTGTCTGGGATGCTATCTTGATCTTAAAATTAGATTTAATTAGCCCTCTTAGTTGCCTGTTTAGTTTGAAGAGGGAGTTCTTACCTTTATGTGAATTATGCTTCCTGATTTTAGCCATTCTTTTCCTTTTGCTGTATAACCTGTTTAATTTGGGGTTCCATCAGAATAGTTTGTTTTTAGAATTAGTTTTGGGCTTACTTCTGGAAGGTACAGCACCCTCTATGGAGCCATTGATATGGCTGTACAGAGCTTCTGTGAACAATTCTGCATAGGTTGCTGTGTTCTCTAGATTTGGAAGGGAACTTCATTTTGACAGACTATAGCTTAATAAAAGGCAGTTTGCTATGGAATAGTTCATAACTGTTACAAGGGGTTACTGAACTGATTTTTATTTCAAAGGAGAGAGCTTTGTGATCAGACCTTACCATGGAGGAAGTTGCACTGTGTGGGGTGGGGAGGGGCAGAATTCTTCCATATTTGTGAGTGTCAAGTTCAATAATTTAAAACCTCTGGTGGTAATATGCACTGTCTGGTCAAGGGTGTTTCTGCTTACAAAGGCTAGGAATCTGTATGTTTATAGATCTTAGGCCATATATGATTTCCATTCTATAGAAGAGTAGTTCAAGTTCCCATGAGTAAGGTGTTGGTTGAATGGTGAGTGTCTTCAGTAGGCCTGGGTATGAGCTATGGGTTTAGTGGGGTGTACAGGATGACCTATTGCTTCCTACGAAATGGTACAGGACTTTATCTATGGTATTTTGCACGTGGAGAAACTCCAGCTTATCATCCTGTTTAACCAGCTTAGAGGTATGTTTGTTATCGATGTACATCATTTTGCCTTTGGTTCCTGTCTATGTAGTAAATGATCTAAATTTGTGGATGGCACTGAAACCTTGCACCACCAGAGTACTTTCTGTGTCTTTAAACCATGTCTTGGTAACTGCAGAGATGTCTAAATTCTCCAGGGTGAGGATGGCTTGAAGGGTTTGAGCTTCTTATTTAAACTCTTGGCATTGAGCAGCAGTAGCAGAGATAGGGCCCAGATCTGGGTGCAAAGTGTTGGGAGAGCATGATCAGCTGATTAGATCTCTTTATAATAACATTCAGATTTTTAAAAGATGGTATTGTATTTACGGTCAAACCTGAGTGCTGAAATGCTTAGTGTGTGGTATAAACTATTTTGCTACAGTTTAAAAGTTAAAAAAAAGAAAATCTTTTAGTTTTTTTTTTCCCTAAAACCTGAGTACTTTAGCCCTCATTGCAGGCAGGGTATAACTGTAGCAACTGTTTGGTATATTTGTAGCAAGCAGTTTGTTACAGTTTAAAAGTATAAATTATATTTTTATTTTGCTATAAAATGTATAGAAGGAGAGTTGAGGGAAGGCCACAAACATGGGATGTGAATGGCTTGGGCAGGAGGGAGGGAGGTGTGTCAGTAGAAGGAACGGCCATTTTTTTATCTTTGATGGAACAGCAGGGGGCATGGATATGACTGTAATGATGATCAGCTAATTACATTGAAGTTTTTTTTTTTTTATTTTCACTTGAAGAGCTGAGGGAGTAGGTTGCTGGTTGAGCCAGCTGTACTTCTGTTGAGCAGTAACAATGTATGTTTTCTCCCAGTAGCTTTTGCTAAGTCAGAAGGTTTGTCAATTTGGCATTACCTTAAAAATGCTCTCTGAGGAGTGTTAAGGTTTTAATCAATATTCAGAAGCCTAGAGGAGGCAGGAGCATACTATACTTGGTAAATCAATGTGGTTTGTTATCCATGTCCAACCATGCTAACAAATTTTGTATCTCTCTGGAATGACCTGTGAAACTAAGGCAGTTGCTAAAGTCAATCACCTTTTGTTTGTATTGTGGCATCATCCTTGGTGAAGGTAGACTGCTGCTCACTGCTAGGCACATACTAGGCTGAGTCACATAGTCTGAGAGATCTACAGTGTCTCTCTTCATATAGTCTAGGGAAGTAAACCTCAGCTTATGTATGCCTACATGGGCTATGACTGAATCAGACTGGTATATGTGGTGCAGTGATTTTAGTGTGAGTGTGTGTGTGTGTGTGTGTGTGTGTGTGTGTGTGTGTGTGTGTGTGTGTGCGTGTGTGCGTGTGTGCGTGTGTGTGCGTGTGTGTGTGTGTGTGTGTGTGTGTGTGTGTGTGTGTGTGTGTGTGTGTGTGTGTGTGTGTGTGTGTGTGCGCGTGTGTGTGTGCGTGTGTGTGTTATATGGTGGATTCTGTTTCCAGATAGGCAATTAACAGTTATCTTCTGTTTGTTCACCCTGGTGATTAGAACATCAGTTTGTCATGCAGTGAAGTCCCCATGACTAAAGTCCTGGATAATGTGTTTGCTTGTCTTATGGGCTTTGTATTTGGGAGATCCACTGACTGTGGCTGCATTTGCAGTGTTAGAAGATGATTTTGATAAGTTCTTTAGGTCTGCTAAGAACAGACTTGCAATTGGAAGGTTTAGGATGCCTTTGACATTTGGGAATATTGGATATAAGTGTCTCAGCATAAGCTGGTTTATCTGCATGATACATACTATGTGTAATGGATGCAGATTTTGATTTTGGCAGCATGGATTGCATTATGCATGCTTGTATGTGAGAGTTGTACATCTCTTGCGTATTGTATCTATTTTTTAAGGATTAGGTGGTTGTCAGTGAACATGAGAATTGCTACATTGTCTCAAGATACCCATATTCACCAAACTAGCTACAGAGATATTGGGAAATGTCATATTCATGTTGTCAGGCCCTATAATTGGTAAGTTACAGTGATGTGGTATATGGAGGTTAAGAGAGCGCCTAAAACACAGCCTCAATGGGACCAGATAACATCTGAAGCTGCTTACTAAATGGTCTAAAACAGGAGTTAGCAGAAACACTGGGCAATCTCTACAACCACAATCTAAGTACTGGCTTTGTCCCGACAGAGCAGAAAACAGCAACCGTAATCCCCTTGCACAAAGGGGGTCCATCAACCAACCTTGGGAACTATAGACCCAAAAGCTTAACTGGCCTTATCTGTAAGGCCATGGAGAGAATCATCATGGGCCTCATCAGTAAGGACATAGGCGACTTTCAAACTCTTGACCAGAATCAGTTTGACTTCATTAATGGCAGATCATGCCTGTTAAACCTGATGGAATTTTTCAAGAGCGTCACCAAAGCCCTAGATGAAGGTAAAACAATACATACAGCCTATCTCAACTTCGCCAAGGCCTTTGACACAATCACGCACTTGGGCATCATTGAGAAACTCACCAAGCTGGGAATTAACCCATATGTCATTAGATGGGTAGTCATCTGGCTCACCAACAGAACGAATGCAAACAAAGTTGGAAATTCCACCTTTATCACCAGACCACTTACCAGTGGTGTTCCACAAGGTTCTGTAATTGGCCACCTTCTGTTTGAAATCTATTTCTCAGAAATATAGGCAAAAATAGATTGCCTGTGACTTACCACGTTCGCTGATGACTGCAAACTGGATGCAATCATTGAATCCCCCAACGATGTCAATATTCTACAAAATGGGCTTATACAGATAAATGACTGGTGCCAGAGCCATGGACATAAACTCAATGCCAAAAAATGCATTAGCATCCCCTTTGGCAAAAGAGAAGTCCCTGCAAATCACAATATTAATAATATCCACTAAGTTCAAACCCAGTGGTGAGTGATTTGGGAATGCATGTTGATAGCAACATTAACTTTGATCACTATGTGTCCATAGTGGTAAGGAAGGAAGGCCTTCTAAATTGTACATCTCATAAGTAAGGGCATAACATCCTAAGGTAAGGAGGTTATAACTCCCTTGTACTCATCCCTCATCAGACCAATAATAGAGTACAATGCTTCCTTCTGTATGTACCTTACCAGACACCTGCAGCAGCTGGAGAGACCTCAGAGCTTTCTCACCTAGAAAATTCAGGGTCTACAACACCTGACCTACATGAACAGACTGAAGGCCTAGTCACTGTACTCTGTATCATATAGACTGCTTAGAGGGAACTTGTGCCTGGGCTATAGAGCAGTCCCGAACTCTGCCTTAATGGAAATGCTGCATATCTGCAAATCAAATGGGACAAGAGTCACTTGCTCTAGGCACCTTAACCTAGCCTGTGACATTAACAGGACTTGCTGGAGAGACAGGTTTACATCACAACATCGAATATTGAAACTCGAATGTCAAAACATTGAACATACTACATAGAAAAGAAGAACATCGAAATGGGATAGAAACGACTATTAGGAGTGTAGCTGAAAAAAAAATTGCTCCATGCAGGGGGGCAAGACCCTCTGCACCCCTCACACCCCCTGCCAATTAAATATACCACTTCGGAGATCACATTTCAGTCCACTACAGTGCGGAAACAAAAGACTTCCATTTCATACACTGTAGCGTTATCTCAGAGTTGGTATATTTAAGTATTGGTGGGTGTAGGGGGTGCAGGGAGGCTTGCCCCCCTGCCTACACCCTTCATGTTGCATGTCACCATTGGGAACTGCCATTGAAGCTGTTCTGATGTTTTTGTGTTTTGATGTAGTGTGTTCGATGTTTTGTCATTCAAGATTTTCAATATTCAATGATGACCCTATTTAAGTGTAACTTGGGCAATTGGATGGGAAACCATAAATCTACCCAGCGGGTTCACCTATGTCCCTCTTGGACTGGGGCAGCTGTTGCTGATCTTAGATTCACATTACAAATATTGACTATATATCTTTGTCTATAATGGAACTAGGGTATAACCTGGCCATGCTTGTAAACCCCCTAGGGCCAGTAGCGTAATAACCTCCTATGATCCTATTAAAGTTTTTTTGGGGGGGTTAGGGAGTAGAATAGGCTATATAAAACTAAATTTTAATGGCAGTTTTACTCAATGCATAAAATAGCTGTTCTAAGCTTGTCCAGAAGCAAGGTAGTTGTTCTACACTCACTGAGTTACAGGGTGCATTTTTCCGGGCAGTTTTTAGGGGGAATTTGCTTTCTGCGTGTTTGCATCTGTACAGGCCACTGCTAACTGCCACTGCCTGTAAAAGAGATAACAAATGGTGAAAAAGCTATTGCCTATTTCCTTGCATACTTCATTTTTGTTACGATTTATAAACTGATAAGACACTACTAGAATAAAGTATTGAGAAAGAAGTTTAGTAAACGGGAGTATGATGGAAAGAAAGAAAGAGAAGGCCTGACAGAGTAGTTAGGAAGAAGTTTTGATGTAGTTTTATGTTTTTTAGTTTTAGGAGAATATCAAGAAAGATAGTAAGTATCTCAGAAGAACTAGCTGAAAAGTTTTATATTTTGTCTGGTTGATAGTATAAGCAATTGTGCATGTTCTAGAACTGCCTGGTTTAAACACATGAGATGGGAAAGTGATGTGAAGAGAGAGAAAGCAGTAGTCACCATACAGTTTCCCATCTTTCCATCCTTCACAATTGTTGAGACTTTTAGGTCAGTTTTTGTAAGACATTGTGATTTGTTTTGTAATAGTTATCCACTCAAATAGATGCTATTCCAATATTTTACAGAATTATATGTAACTATTATAATTTTAAACAAAACGAATGCATACCCTTTACAACAAATCATTGTAATATTGTATTTAAGTTTTACATCATATATAACTTAGACTAAGGGAGGGATTCAGAAATATCAGTTGTGTGGTTGCATAAAGATCAAATAAACCAGTCAGCATAATGTCTGTTCACTCATTCTGTTGTACATTAGGTCTTCACCTCATAGAATTTTCTCTTTGTGTAGCTTAGGTAGCCATTTTCCCTCTTTCTGTTGTTTATATTTACAGTAGTACATGTTTAATCAAAATTTCTCTTTATGATATTTTCATATCCAAAAAGTATGGGTGTATCAGTTTCGAACCTACACAGACTGAATGGCTCTTGCTGTGCTGACCGTTACTCTAGTTCATCTTTTTCATTCATTGTTATATTAAATTTTATCCTTTTGTGTCATTTCATGCTTAGGTGCTACTCTCTTAGTAATAAGCCCGTCATAGTACTGCTAGCTGTTCTTTGTAGAATACTTCTTCCTCAGTAATTAAACTTGCAGGCAGCCTCAGTCATGCAATTAGGTATGTGCACTATATACCTTCTGTAGTTATTTACTTATTTATGTACTTATATATTTATTTACTACAGTCACAGTGCAGTTTATGTAAAACAATTCACTGAGACATTTTGTTCTTAGATGCACTACAGTTTCAATTCCTGTTGCATTCGTGCTGTCACACTGATTGTTACACTTTTTGGGGGCTATTTACAAACATTCACTCTGTCACATCACAACATTAAATATCATGTATTCCATAGCACAACTTAACCCTATGATTAGTCCTGTGATTTGACCAGTATATTGCTGAAATTATGAGAAAAGGGCTGTATGTACAGTTAGTGCTACTGTTTTACAGTGAGCAGGAATACTAGGGAAGTGTTTGAAAATATCGTCAGTGGGAACTCATGTATTCGATGTCAAAAGAAAGACAGGAAACATTCACAAGGGTATGAGCACTCATATGTATTTCAGTAGAACAAAGTGCCTCATCGCTGCTCACATGTAATGGTGTAAGACATTAAGGTAGTGATTCAAAGATAACCATTCCAAATTTCCTTTTCAATGCAGCTGTCTTCCTTCAAAGCCTGTTGCATCTTACTGTAAAACAACATTTCCATATTGTCAAAGTCAAAATCAAAAGGCAAAGTAAACTTTATTGTCATTCAGACTCCACAATAAGTGCAACTGAATGAAATTATGTTACTCCAGGCTCTATGTGCAAACATCTAACATATACGACAATTCTCATTACTACATTTAGACATTCATACTACATAATGTTTACTGTTTTACATATCTTAGACATTTACTAAGCTAAAGAGACACGGTATTTGTTGCACAGAATTCCCCAGTTATTTCTTATTGCACAGGTTTCTGTTTGTACTAGTCCAAGGAAACACAATATGTATTGCACAAAATTTCATAGCTGCTGCTTATTGGACAGGATGCCATTTTGGCATCAGTGAATGTTGCACAGAAATAAGATTATACTCTGTTAGATTAATTGCTCAGTGTATTGAAGACCTTTTAAGATTACTCCATGCAAATATGCGTCTCACTGAGGGAGGCAAAGTCAAATTGACCAATCAGGAATCAGGATTTCATAGAGGTAGACCTTAAACATTGATATAGATATACAGAACAGTCCTGGTTATGTACCTGTGCACAGTACTGAACACCTGTGGTAGTGTCAATAACAGAAAAAATATCAAACAGTACATATAGGACAGGTAACACAGATCAAGGGCATGGCAGTTATATTTCCAGTGGTGTGGGGAAAAACAGTGGCATGTAACACAGCCCAAGTGTTGACAGTTACTTGTCTAGTTGGTTGGGAACCACTGGAGAAAACACAACACAAGTGCATGACAGATAAATATTCAGGTGTGGGGAAAACTATAGCAGGAAAAATGACAGAAGAGCATACCAATTGTGCATTCAGCTATGGTGAAACCTATAGCAGGCAAAACAGGACAAATGAGAGAAAATTATATGTTGCTGTACAGAGACACAGGGTGGACTACATGCACAGCATTTGCCCATATTTCCTATGATTCTCACATAACTCATGCCCCTGTATATATTAGGTATCCAGCAAATGACTACCTTCTTGCACTGTTTAGGCTGCAGTCTTTCTCTTTTTGGTTACATTTTAATCACGATTTCTCATTATCGTACATCTGAACTGCTTAGGTACATTTGTTTTGCACATGTGCAGGTTGACTGGTTCTCACTGTGGGATGAGAAGCAGTTAGCTTTACTCTCCTCTATCATTTTAAATTCTTTAATATATTTAGAATGACTAAGTCCATCTGCACCTACTGTTAACCTATAACATCTTACCTCTCACAAATGTAAACGCTGCTGATTATCAGGCAGCTACAGCTAATAAATGCCTCAGCCATCAAATGACCTAGATAAAAGTGGTCTTTTAGTTGTTAAAGAGACAATTATAGCAGTCATTATACCTACTTCAATGCCTCTTTGTATTATAAAGCATCCTTTGTATGTCACCCACCATTATTTTGCATGTGAAAACAGCAACTATGACAGTTATAATGTGACAGCTTCTTTACACACTTAGTGACATTTTCCCCTTAAAAAATGTTTTATGCTCAGCATTTTATTGCCAGATAGTTTCTTAATGTCTTACTCAGTGCTCCTTTACTTTCCAATCCATCAAACTTTACAGCTCAAAAGAATTCA
Source organism: Protopterus annectens (assembly GCF_019279795.1). NCBI lineage: Eukaryota > Metazoa > Chordata > Ceratodontiformes > Protopteridae > Protopterus > Protopterus annectens. The sequence goes on from NC_056731.1 coordinate 1,806,657,353, forward strand.
AAATTCCTTTGAACCTTGTTCAGCATCACTTTTTAAAACATGAAACAAGGTACTTCATTTATCTTAAGTGAGACAGCTCCCTCTTAAAAATACCATTACCTCCTCATATTTACTTTGAGTGACATTTATTCAAATAATAAAGTACAACCTCATAATTCAAGTGTGTATTTTTTCACTATATGAAAGTTAAAGCATATTTAAATTCATAGTTCACAAACTACCTATAGGGAGCTGTTTTCCCTAACACGCTGCATTAAGCAATTTTAATTATATCAAGTAGACACTACTGTAATCTAGACAAAATGTCCTAATTATATTTTCTAAACACACAATTAATACATCTAGTAGTGCTGCGGTAGCGTTGTCGCCTCACAGTAAGATGTTGTCCTGTTCGATTTTCAGCTAGAGCGTCTTCTGTGTGGAGACATGTGTGAATGGGCGTACCTTCGTTGAAGGTTGTGTGTCAGGGCTGGCAACTCGGCATGTAAAAATCTACTGCCAATCATTAGCGGACCGGAGTTCCGCTGTGGCGACCCCTAACCGGGAAAAGCCAAAAGACACAACAACAACAACATTATATCTCAATTCAAGCATCACACTGGACTATGGACATAAATGTTCCAATGTTTGTCTGTAACTGCAATTAGTGTAATATACCTAAAATGAGAACAACACAACCTACAATATAAATTCAACCATTTAACTGTTCAAGTTTATTCCAGAATCTCCTATGCACATCACAAATACAAACCACACAATTTGTGATGTAGCATAATAAATGTAGGTCTATTCCCAAGCAGGTCAGATTCAGAAAACTTTGCAGCATCACACTAAGTGAATTTGCATGATAAGCAGACCAACACATGGTGGATATAAATCAGAAAACCCAGTTATATTCTTGGAGAGGGCAAATAATGTGGTCAGACAGTTTATATGTTAATGATTGTATAATGAAGCAGCAGGTATGACAATGAGGCAAAACAATGGCAAAGCAATTCAGGAACATTTAAATTATGTGGCCTTAATGCAGTGCTTACTGTGACAGGTCCCTACTCTGGGCCAGCAATCAAGGAGACGCAATTCTTACCACTGACTCCAGTGAGGGATGGCCACTAAGAGTGAAGATGGATTCACATAGTATTTTCAGATGCAGCTCCCTCACCAAGCACAATTTCCCTTAACATCCCACAGGGAGCATGCTCCACACCTGAGGCTGGAGTCTCCTTTTCTCTCCAGGACCACACAAGCTCCACACTGAGAGTTTTGGAACTCTGTGTCCCTGTTCCCAGTAGCTGACACATACACTTGGATATTTGAGTTTCACACTCACATACACACCTAGAAAAGCGAAAATCTTCATGTCCAAGTTGCTGTGTATCTGGAACATGGTCTGGAGATTAGGTTCATAGGTTGGTACTAGGCTATCAGCCCTAGGGCCTATACAAGCCTAGCCATAACAATTCCCTGAATATTTCTTCCCACATTATTTACTTTCCTGGACCCCTGTCTAGCAGGGCGACTGACGTGATCCCTGGGGTGAATTTCCTTTCTCCCATCCAATCGTCAAGGTTTCTCTTGAAGAGGTCTAAAGAGGCACTCTGCTTGACATGTTTGGGCAATCTATTCCAGAGTCTGGGGAGTGTCTGGGTCAGGAACCTATCCCTCCAGCATGATTTGTTTATTGTGATGACAAGGTTTAGATCCCTGGAGCGTGTAGCTCTGAGGGATTGGGATTTCTTTAAGTGTAGCATGTCCAACAGCTCTGGGTTTGACATGGCCTTGTATGTTAAGCAGAGATTGCCTCTGAGTAGACGATATGCGACAGAGTATAGCTGGAGATTTTCAAGGCGGTCAGCGTAGTGCATCTGCTTTAGGCCTGTGATTCTTTTAGTGAGGTATTTCTGAGGCCTTTCCAGTTGTTGCAGATGTCTTGAGAGGTACATACCAAATGGGGCGTTGTATTCTATAATGGGTCTAATGAGGGATGAGTACAGCAGGACAATTACCTCCTTTTTTCTGGATGAAAAGCCCTTCGTGATGAGGTGTGCCACATAGAAGGATTTCCTGACTGTTGTGGCGATGTGGTTATCGAAGGTGAGACCACTGTCCACCTGTGTCCCTAAGTCTCTTATCACACTTTCTGTGTTTAGTGTACTGCCACCTATATGGTAATTCATGGATACATGTTTTTTCCCAAAGGGGATAACAATACATTTCTTGGCATTGAGCTTGAGCCCGTGGCTCTGGCACCAAGCATCTGTTTCTGTAAGGCCCTTTTGTAGAGTATCCACATCATTTGGGGATTCAATAATGGCTCCCAGTTTGCAGTCATCTGCAAACTTTGTTAGCCAGAGTCCCTTAGTGTTGACCTGTACTTCAGAGAAGTAGATGCCAAACAAGAGCGGCCCCAGGACTGAACCCTGAGGTACTCCACTTGTCACTTGTCTGGAGCTGGATTTGGAGTCGGCTACTTTTACAGTGTGGGTTCTATCAGTAAGCCATTTAACAACCCAATGGGTGACATAGGGATTAATGCCCAACTTAGTAAGTTTATCTATGATTCCAGAGTGGGGGATGGTGTCAAAGGCCTTGGCAAGGTCTAGATAGGCTGTGTGGACCACCTTACCCTTGTCCATGGCTCTGGAGACTGATTCAAAGAAGTCAATCAGGTTCAGGAGACAAGATCGGCCCTTCACAAACCCAAACTGGGTGGGGTCCAGTGTTTGAAGGTTGCCAATGTCTTTGTTTATAAGTTTCATGATAATACACTCCATGGCCTTGCAGATAAGGCTTGTCAGACTGATGGGACGGTAGTTTTCGGGATCCAAGGTGGATCCCCTCTTGTGGATTGGGATAACTGTAGCTCTGCGCCACTCAGTGGGCACGAAAGCTGAGGTGAGGCTATGATTAAACATGACACTTAGGTGAGGTGCCAGTTCATATTGTAGTTCATGTAGTACACAGCCCGGGATGTCATCTGGTCCCATGGATGTTGTATTCTTGGCTTTAGAGAGTGCGTTTTGTAGCTGTGTGGCCGTTATTACTGGAATTTGGCAATCTTCCGGTATTGAGATGGGCCATTTAGGGGGTGAGAGGGGTGAAGTTGGCACTGAATCGATCTGCCAGGATATTGGCAATATCCTTCAGATCAGTATATTTAATGCCATTCTGTTTTAGCTCAGAGCAGATCTGAGCATTGCCATTTAGATTCTTGACATAGTTATAGAATGCTTTGTGGTTGTCTTTGGAATCTTTGGCAATTTTATTTTCGTAACTAGCTTTAGAGGATTTTATGAGGCATCTCAGTTTCTTACTGAGGCTAGTAAGGGAGTTTTTTGTATCCTGGGATTTTCCTCTTTTCTGCAAAAGTTTCTTCCTTTTGTTGTAAAGTTTGTTTATGGCAGGGGACCACCAGATTGGCTTCCTTTTTTGGATGAGAGCATTTTGGTTCTATTTGGGATGGCACGATTCATGCATGAGTGATGTGCTCGTACAGTGCCTTAGTGTAGGATTCAGCAGTTGAACTTTCAGTTCCCGTCTGCATGGGTGTCATGAAGTTTGTCACTTCTGACTTGAGTAGCATGAAGTTGGCTTTGGAGAAGTTTTTTATGGTGGTTTCTTTACTGGGGGGTGGGTGTGGGATGTGGATGTTAAGGGTGATCAGCTTATAGTCAGACCTGACTAACGAGGGGGTGACCATAGATATGGATCATTGATTTCCCATGTTGGTAATGACCAGGTCTAGGATATTGGAGCCCCTGGTGGGACTATGGATTAGTTGATCCAGGGCATTGGAATTTATGAATTCCAAGAACCGTTGCGCAAAGGTGTTGGGACATGAGTAGTTTTCCCAGTTAATGGCAGGGTAGTTAAAATCACCCAGTAACAGGGTGTTTGGTTCTATCTTAATATTTTCCAGTATGTTTAGAAAGGTGTAGTGAGAATCTTGGGGTATGGTGGGGGATCTGTAGCAAGCTACAATTTGGATTGCAGTCTTACCTAGTGTTAGTTGCACTTGGAGAATTTCAGACACATTGTGTTGGCCAACTAGCCTGGTGGTGTGAATATCCTTGGTGAATATTGACACTCCTCCACCTTTAGTGTTTCGGTCCTGGTTTGGTGGCCGAAAAGTGTGGTAAGAGTTGTAGCCTGGTATTGCAGGGGTGCTCTCTGGAGCCTTGAACCAGGTATCAGTTACTGCACAGATATTGATGTTCTCCATTTTTAGGAGTGCCTCGAGAGAGTGCATTTTGAGGTTTAGACTTCTAGCATTGAGTAGCATTACCTTCAGATTTTGCATGCTTGTACCTGTTACGGTGGTGGTTTTGTCCTTTGAAATTTGCCTAAAAAAGGCACTATAGGGGTGGCAAGAGCCTTAGCCAGTAACCTGAATCCCAGGGGCGACAGGTGCAGACCATCTCTGGCAAAGCATCGTGGTCTGTCAATCATGTCATCCCAGGCAGACAGATACTGGATCCCCTTTGAATGACACCATAAGCTTAGCCAATTGTTGAAGTCAATCATTTTATCCTTATATTGTGGTATCATTCTGGGCGAAGGCAGGATGCTACTCAGGGCTAAGGTCATACCTGCCTGGGCCACATGATCCAAGAGCTCTTCCATGTCTCTTTTCATGTAGTCCAGGGAGGTACGTCTCAAGTCATTCACTCCAACATGGACAATGACAGAGTCATATTTGTACTTGTTGTGGAGTGACTTGAGTGCATGTATTATGTGGCAGATTCTGGCACCCGACAGGCAGCTGACTGTAATTTTCTCCTTATTCAACCTGGTGAGAGGGACATCAGTGTGCCGGACTATAGAGTCACCTATGACTAAAGTGTTAGGTACATTGTCTTGCCTGAGGGGCTGTTGCTGGGTGGCACACTGGTGTTGTGAACTATGTGACACATTGGTTGTGATTGGTGTTTGTTTGCGTCTCAGCTTCAGAGGTCTTTGTTGCTTGGGCAGGTTACAGTTAAGGGCCTCTGCATATGTGGATTTAGTGTTGCTATATGTGGGTGTTGGTGGTGCGGGTTTAGAAGGGCTATGTGTTGCTTGAGGTGTAATGTGGGTGTTAACCTTCTCCTCTTGACTGTTTAGCACAATCTTGGGTGGAGAGAGCTTTGCTTCCATTTTGGCTATGTAAGTGCATCTCTCACAGGTTGTAGTGTTGGGTGGTAGGAGGAGAGGGTTGTCTGTGTACATGAGGCAATTGTTGCATTGCCCCAGTATGCCCAGATTCACCAGGTGGACAGGAGAAATCACCGGAAGCTGACCCTTGGACATGCCTGGTTTGGGGCTTTTTTTTTTCTTTGTAAAGTATAGGAGCTGTTTCCTTAGCAAGGTACTTTGCAATTATAGGCTGTTTAGTGCCTACTATTAATTTCTCCTTGTTAACAAGGAGGGTTCAGTGTTTGTATGAGTTTAAGGTTTCCTAGTGCTTTCCAGCAGGTATTAGAGAAAGTGCTAGTCACAGGGATGCTTAAAGGTAAGATTGAAAAGAATGCACTCTGCAGTGTGCACTAGAGAAGTTAGATGTGAAAGTAGGTAACTTGAGTTTTACCTGTTTAAAAAGTTAAGGTTTATTGGAGAGTTACTATTTTTAAAACAGCAAGATGGATTGAAAGGGGTGGTCACTTTTGTATTTTCGTACTATGAAATACTGTAGGATGGCCAATAAATTTAAATAATTGAAGGGGTGGGATTTCAAAAATGATGATCTCATAAAATAACAATCAGGACTGGGTTTAGCAACAGGCATAGGCATTATTGAACAGCTCATCTCAGGAACTTCAGGATTCATCACAGGAATGTGGATGTTCTCTGGAACTTCATCTGGAACTAGAACACCGGACAACTCACTCTGAGATAAAGAGTCTTTCTCACAGGCTAGGTGCTGTGGCATAAGCACAGACACTGGTATCAAATGTTTCCAATTCCACCTAAAAACTGCTCCTTGTGATTCCACAATGTACAATCTCAGCTCTGGCAAATAATCCTCATGACTCCAGTCTGATCATGACCTTTGGACGTTTGCATCCTTACAACTTCTTCTCATAATGGATTCAGTGTTTTACTGGCCTTATCGTAACAGGACTTCTGGGTTAAACATTTCTTCAACAGATTGGCTTTCACTGACCTGTTGTGCTTGACACATGGAACCAACAATTGACTACTGACTAGTAATGCAGTTCTGGTTTGTCTAGACAGAAGTCTCTGAGCACGTGAACCAAGATGTTTGTCACGAGGAACTTTTCTGAGATTCAAGATAGTTAGGAAAATATCAATATTGTCTTGTTTTGACTTCTCTAGTAACTGTTTTGCACTTTGAACTAGAAATTGAAGTTTTGCCTAACCATTTGACTGTGGATACTTTTGGCTACACGTGACATGAGTAAAGTCCCACTATTTGGCAAATCTTTTGAACTGTTGGCTTGTAAACTGCGTGCCATTGTCAGAAATAACTTTGTCCAGACTTCCATGATTTGCAAAATGACACTTTATCTTAGTAATAACTGTACTGGATACTAGATTGGGAAGTAGGTCAATTTTGAACCAGTTTAAGTAAGAGTCTACTAACACCAAGTAATGTTGACCATTCCTCTCGAAAATTTCTGTAGCTACTGTTGACGAAGGTAGTTCCAGAATCTAGTTTAGCTGAAGTAGTTCCCTCATTTGATGTGACTTTGTACTATTACAATCAGAACAAGATGAAAGGGCTGTCTCAATATCTTGTGACATAGAAGGCCAGAATTCTAGTTGTCTCACCCTTCTTTTGGTAGTCTGCTCCTGGGTGACCCTGATGTAAGATAGTGATGTACTATGTTTGCAAAGACTTTGGAACAATAACTTTAGGACCTTTCATGATGATGCTATGGTCTGACAAAATCTCATCTCTATATGGAAAATAAGGTTGCACTTCTGGAGGTAAACTAGATTGCTTTGATGACAATCATTCTTTGAGAAAGTGGTTGAGCTGTAAAACTGGATCTGCAGCTGTGTGACCTGTGAACTCATCAAGATGTGTGGAAGAAAAAATTCTCACTTCCATGGCTTTAAAATCAAATTGCTCATTCTCATGCTGTTCAGTGGTACTTCTGGGTGATCTGGATAATGTATCAGCAAGATAAAGAAGTTTGTCTTTCTTGTAAACAAGATAGAAGTGGTACTTTTGCAATCTGGCTGGGCTGTACATAGGCTTTCTCAGGATAGTGACTAGAGGTTGATGATCTGTTTAGATCAGGATAGGTCCATCATACACATAATTATGGAACTTGGAACATGCAAACACAATTGCCAAAAGCTCTTTCTTTATCTGAGCATACTGCATTTCAGCTCAAGTGAGAGTTATGGATGCATAAGCAACAGACTGACCCTCTGGTAGAATGACTGCACAAAGACCACATTTTGAAGCATCACATGAAAGAGTAACTGGTTTGTGTAAATCATAGTATCTGACAGTAAGTGGACTGGCAATTCTCTGTTTCAGGACATCAAATGCTCTCTGGTGCTGTTCTAACCAAGACCAAGATACATCTTTAAGTGTTAGCTCTCTGAGTGGTGCTGATATTTGAGTCAAGTTTGAAATGAACTTACCTAGGTAGTTAGCTATGCCAGGAAAATGTTTCAGGCCTTGAACATTGTCTGGAGCTGGCATCTTGAGAATGGCTGTTTGCTTAGAAAGGTCTGGTCATAAGCCTGAACTGGTGAAAAAATTACTAACATAAGTGACATCTCGTAGCCTGAATTTGCATTTCTATGGATTGATATGCCCTTTCCAGAATTTTTGTGAGGTTTCTGTCATGCTCAGCTTCACCATTACTTCCTACTACCGTGTTGTCTACTATAAAAGCATAAGGATACCCAGAAAAAATTTGCTCCATTGCACATTGAAAGACTTCACTTGCAAAATGTATCCCAAATGGTATTCTCAGAAATCTGTACCTGCCAAATGGAGTACTGAAAGTAGTGAGCAACGGGGTTTCTTATCAAGCGGAAGTTGCCAAAATGAACTCTTTGCATCTAAGACAGAAAAAAACAGTGGCATTTGGCATCAAGGCTGCAACTTTTTCGACTGTGTGCATTTGATAATGAGGTATTTTCAGTTCCTTGTTCAAATCTCATGGGTCTTTACATATTCTGATGTCATGTTTGCTTTTCTTACGAGTTACCACCATGGAAGATACCCACTCAGACGGCGTTTCACCTGAACAAATCACACCTTGTTGCACCATTTTATCTAACTCGGCTTTGACTCTGGTCTGCATGCTATTGGAACTTTTCTGGCTGGCCTGATAACTGGACTGACCTCTGGGTCTAACTTCATGGAGTACTGATTTGGAAGTTTGCCTAGTTTGTCTTCGACAAGATCAGCATAGGTAGAAAAAATAGTATGGGCAAAATTAAAGTAGTGGTCTTTTAAGCTAACATGATGGACTTCCTTGTTAAATGAAAGCAGTCCCATTTTCAAATGTCTCTGTGGCCTAATAATGACTGGGCATGCCTCTTGACCACATAAAATAATGAGTCGGAACTTCTACCTGCAAAGTAACATGAAAGCATTACTAAGGCTTTGGTTTGAATCTCTTCACCACCATAAGCAACAAACTGCGCACTTTGCCAAATCAAGCCTTTTACCAGCACTTACTCTAACAAATGTTTCTGCAGACATAACATGGCACTTTGAGCCAGTATCAGCTTTGAGCTGAATGGATTTGCCATTTAACCAAACAGTAAAAAATACTTCATTCTTGGCCCATAAATCAACTGCAATGACTGTTTCACTAAGCGCTGACACACCGTCAACATAACAAGAAAAGAAAAGAACGAAACTCTGGGTCACGGCTTTCTAATTGATCAACTCATTTTTTGAAATGATCCTTTTTAGTAAAAGAACGCACACATTCTTTTTATTTACAAAACCTTTTGAAATGATTCCATTTATTACATCTGTAGCATTGTTGACCAAAAGCTTACCATTTTTCTCTTTTAGATTCATAATTACTGCCACAGTTATGACAGTTGGAAATGAAATTAGGTTGGGGCTCATGCTTTCAGTTTGGCGACTCACTCTTATGCTTCACTGACCCCCGGATTTATGAAAATTGGCGCAAGGCCGGTGTAAGGCCTGCGCCGGCCGTACAGCGTATAAATGGTGTAGTAGTACCATATGCATATTAATGAAGGTACGCCGCTACCACATCCACGTGCATAGGACATGTGCGCGAGTGCATGGGGCATTACTAAGCTGCGCCCGGAGGCGTGTCAATGTCGGCTGGCGATGAGCAACCTAAACTGCTGAATATTATAGCCTGCCTGCAATAGTAATCGTACCTATCAGTGTCCGTGGATAATGAAACGTATGCAAAGCATGCAAGACAGTTCCCCGCCACACAAAATGGAGAACCAAACAGAAATGCATGCAACACAATATGAGTTTCCGTCCATGGAACAAATGATATTTAAAATCATGTGTCCGTAATGTACTGCACTGTCAGAAGTTAAACCCAGTGGAAGTGAAGCGCATCATGTCAGCGCACCGCCAATACACACGTCTAGCCCCATGGGCATGGTCACTAGCAGTCCCACAGTGGTAGTGATAGTACACAGCTGGGCAGTTGTGGCTATATAACAACCATAAAGAAACCTGACAGTCCAAATTGTATACCAAACACACACAAACATATGTATATTAAAATGTGCTATACACATGAACAGGAACGTAACCGTCACATACACATAGGATGCTATATGCGGAACCGGGATATCCAAAAGCAGAACCCATGCATACAAATGCAATATGCAACAACCCCTGTATAGCACATAACCCGCACCCATGTCTGAATGTCCACCAAATCCAGCTACCAGCCTTGCACAGCCATACACCTATACATAGCGAGTATTCCCCATATGTGGTAGGAAGTATAATCCTAGGCAGTGTCAGGATTGCAAATATGTATCCCACATTTGCAAACATCCCATCACAGTTACGTAAATCCAAATGCCCGCGTGTTCATGTTTCGGCAAAATGTGTGTACATCCCGCGTGGGATAAGTAACCTGTTGAAACCTCAGAGTTGTTTACACGCCACGGTGTCCAGTACTGTACACATCTGGACAAAACATGTATGTGTAGTCACGGTACTGTTCAGTTTCTACACAGACATGCAAAACATAACTACGCAGGATGGAACAGCTGTCCACCATGCAAGTCACCCCACTAGGGTTGCCACCTGTTCAGATGGCCAAGGTGGGACATCCCTTGTAGAAATGTGAGAATTTGCAGGATAAAACATACCCCTGGCCAGTGCAAAGGACAGAATTACACTTGTATGCCAAGATAAAAGCTTATTCCATAGCATTTGAATAGCTTATGCTATCCCAAATAATAGTTATGTGTACCAGATACAAAATACCTGTATCATGCAACTAGTAAAGAAAATAAGAAATATATTATTGTCTTAAATTCACAGGACATTTGCCATGTCTTAGGTGTCATCACAGGACACTACTGTCCAAAGTGGGTCCTCCCCTCGCAAAGAGGAACAAGTGGTAACCCTACTCCCCACTGAATTATCGACAGTATTTAGTCAACTTAATCACATACCGACACCACCCCCTCAACCTATTACAGCAACAAAATCTGGACAAAGCCTAAAAGGATGGGTGGACAAATAGTGACAGATGTAATTACTGCTCTCACAAACTTCGAAAGTTCACAGAATAATAGCATGTACATAAGCATGAAATGTTGTGAAGGATGTGGGGTAGACCCCAGTATTACAGAGGTCTGTACAGTTATACTGTAACAAACCGTCACATATGTTGACTGTACTACTGCATACCTGTAGTTAATTCATAGTTAAGTCATGTGCAAAATAATAACCCTCATAAGAATGAATACAGGAAATAGTCAATTGTGAATGGGAACACCACTCACCGCGGATTACGTATTGTAATCACCCCCACCCATATTATGTATTGCCAACATCATAAGCTGCTGACAGGTGCCCAAACACCTGTGTCTGTAAACACAGATTAAATGTTTAAAAAGGACAAAACCTGTCCATGTGCTTTGTCTGACATTTCAACACGGTCAGGGCAGTTCCGTTCACCAGGCGGACAAGCCTAAACCCAGATCACCACATGAACACCCTGACAATTAAAGACCTGTATGTGTCAGGACTATAAGCCTTTGGGTTCTGAATATCCCTGCAGTGATTAAATATGCAGCTTGGGTCCAGAGCAGTAGGGAATAGGGAATGTGTAACATGTAGTACCGCATTTTTCCCAGCAGGAGAATGGATGCCTGTGACGTAAGTGAAGCAGTGAGGCATATGTTAATGTAGCTATGTACTATGGGTATGCATATAAATGAGTCAGAACACCAAACGTATAGTGGTTACAGCATCTGGCCAACGTGAATGCAGTCCCAGTTCAACTACAACTACAGCACATATAATGTTTAAGTGTAATGAATGCGTCTGTGCTGTACAGACATTTAAATATGTAAAGGTGAACGTGTGTTTCGCATATGTCCGTTAACCGGATTAGAGATATTTTACTGGTACTGTCACAAGTAATAAAGCCCACGTAAGCACAAAGACTTAGTAAACATATGTAACCCACAATAAGGATATGAATGTGCGCCTGCACGTAACCCACAATAAGGAAATGCAAGTGCGCCTGTGAGTGTGTAATCCGCTCACAGCATAGCAAATGAATGCTGGTTTCTACACGTAATGTCTATATATTTGTCTATATATTCTGGAGCATTTCTCCCCAGGCCACCGCTGAAAACAGGCTCTGTGGAACCTAGTCAGACTCTCCCGGTCAACAAATGATAAATAAATAAAAATAATAAAATATGGATATATACATTTGTGTATAGATATATATATCCACAGACTTAAACTAAATAAATATATGAAATAAAGAATGTACAGATATATATATATATATATATATATATATATATATATATATATATATATATATATATATATATATATATATATATATATATATATATATATAAATATATATAAATATATATATACATACATATATATATATATAAATATATATATATATATATATATACATAAATATATATAAATATATATACATACATATACATATATATATATGGGTCTATCTGACTTGATGGAGCATTTCATTTAGTCGACAATTCATTTAGTCGACATTTCATATAATCGACAAGCTTTTGCCCCCTCCCCCAAAATCGTGCGACCCTGGAGTTAGAATATATGTTTAGGGGGGGGCACAGCCCCCCACTTGGGGGGTGTGGGGGGCGAAGCCCCCCACTTAAAAAGCTTGTCGATTATATGAAATGTCGACTAAATGAATTGTCGACTAAATGAAATGTCGACCAAGTCAGATAGACCCATATATATATATATATACATACATACACTCAAACACATACAACATCAATTGATATATACCTAACAAACATATAAACAAATGTCCTCGTAGATATAACCCATGTACATAAATAGGTTACACCATAGCTAGTATGGATACACATAACAGACATGCAATTAAGGTAAATACACTGCTGCTCTCAAAACTACTGCCTGGAAAGTATCAGTGTGCCAGATCTGTAAGTTCTACTCTTTAAACATGGATATAGGTGTCCTTTGCTGGACTCCAAAAATAGTGAATCTATAAATGCACAGCCCTGTAATGTTTGCCGCAAAGAAGTGTCATCCACAACTACAATATAGCTGTACATGCAACAGTAGCTTGTGCAAGTGTAATAACACATGGGTTGACAGAATGTAAGACATATGTACCGACATGCGGAGAGTGGATAGTGCTTAGAAGTGTCATCATAATTTATTATCGCTCACATTAAATATGTGTTATGACTACTGTGGAGGGGTGTCAGGTCTGGGAATTATGGGTATGCAATAATGGGCCTAGGTGCCTAGGTGTTGGTTGACACAGATTTATGAGGTCCGCCCCATGGGAGTGATTAATATACCTATGTGGGTATAGCAGACGCCTCTAACTTCCTAAAATGAAGAACCCATCTACCGGATATCGTGTAAACTATTGGGGGAAGATGTAGGGAGTTATATTAGTGCCGTGTAAGCGATTATCATGGATGTACATGCGTACGAATAAGATGGTAACCATACATCTCAATCAGAATAAGACATCTGGACAAAGGCATTTTAAAATAAGTACAAATAGGGAATATCTCAAATATTCCTCTTACAAAGTCAGAACGTGGATAGAATAATGGATCAGTCAATAGTATGAATGTTTTGAGGGTTATTAATTGTAAATAACAAATGTCTGTCATTATTGTCTAACCCCACAGTCCCAAATGACTTCCCACTAAATTACCAGAAAGGCATTGCACAATATTATTAAAAAAGGAACAAAATCAGACATCTAAGTTAGGGACATTTACCCAAAATTTGTACAGTTGAGAGGTATGAGTAACCCTGACCTAAATAAATGTACAGAACTAGTGCAATTAGGTGGACAGGTGTGAAGAAAGACATGATGACAAATGACAAAACATGTATAAGTCAAAAGCATGTACCTCGACAAATCTGGATGAATACTAATGCCCTGTGATAGTCAATGTGAAAGGTTAATAGAAACAACATAAATGTGTCCCTCAGGGTGCTATGCAGTGTCCCCGAGACAGTGTTCAGTCTCCCACACACGCCTGTGAGTTCTGCCACTGATGGAAAGCACAAATACCGGCAAACACATAAGGTAGATGATAGCAGAATATGTTTTGATCAGCACCTGTTGGCTTTTGTGAGGAACGCAACACTCTGGGTGAGTGTGTCCCACAAAAGGAATGTAATGGCATCTGGCCTGTGATTTCTCCATATATTGTGTGTAGTGGTGTAATAAAATGACATATCTTGTATTAGAAACAGATACATGTTATTGGAAACAGTATCATCGACTATACCACTACAAGACAAATCTGAAGGTATGAAAAGTGCTGAAGTAGTCAGTTTAGTATTGACCGCAGGTATGTGTGGACTTGTCAAATGTCACAGCTGTACATATAGTCCCTATAGGGCTGTCACCTCCACAAATGATGAAAGTGGGAGGTGCTCTGCATAAATGACAGACGTAGCAGGTCAAAATATACCTACAGCCATGCCTACCCCACAAATAGACATATTAGCACACATCAAAGCTTAGGCCAGGATTCAGGAAGCTTTGGTCGGTGTACGAGTAGATTAGGAGTAGAGCAAGGCAAGATGTCCGCCGAGCTATTCAGCAATATCCTGTAGGGGCGTGTAACACAGCCCCTCAAACGAACGTTGCACGGACAATGTTAGGATATGCAAATTACCCCATTTGTAGGTGAAAGCTATGCAAATGATGTAAAATATGCGATACATGAAACAGTAAGCTGTCCATGCAAGAGTAGAGGTATGTGCAGAAAAGTACACAGATGTTAACCGAGTAACGTTCTGCAAGTAGCTAAACGGAGCAATGTCATCTGCAAATAAATGATGGTGTAGTTGAAGAAGCATGCCAATGGCCAAATATAATGCCAGTGGCATGTATTCCAATTGGAAATTAATAAAACTCTAGTTGTCCTTCCCCGATCTCCGCGTACGTGCTGTGCATACAAAACAAGACAAATATGTAAAATATACATACAAATTGTAATGTCAGTTAAAAGTTATTGCGTCATGCAGGGGAATGGCAAGCTGAAGACAACATGGCTACTGAGTAGTGGTTGCTATGTGTGGAGGCGCACACTCAGAGATGTAACCAAGCATTAGTAGGCAATCCTATGCAATTGAGGCTGAGGGCAGTAAAGCACAATTTGTCGTGCCATATGGGCCAAGCCCCTACAGTGTAAGAGTAGGTGAAGGGGACTATCAGCATAGAAGATAGGTGACATCATGAGTGTGTATGTATAAAACACTGTAATCTTATTGGAGCAGTGTGTCACATGTCTGCTGTCAGTGACTCATCAGTGGAAGAGGCGTGTTATGATTTATCCTAGGTAAAGTCAGTAAACTGATGGTGTACACCATGGATATCACTGAAGTTCCTTGCAAACCTGGTGAAGTGTGTTTGCGCCCGTGCAAACCTGTAAGCCCAAGTAAGCATGTGTGCATGTGTGTCAGCCTGTGTGCGCAACTTGAAGAATGAGTAAGCTACTGTAAGATTGTTGAAGCCCGTGTAATGTTGTGTAAGCCAGTGTAAGTGTTTGTACGCATGTATAAGCCTGTGTGCGCACATGGAAGTGGATATGCACTCACTGTGCTCCTATGCACGGCACCGCTCACTGTGGACACAGACAGTGGAAAGGAAGGTAAACAAATAGCAGTAAGTTAACCAAGGAGAACTACCACAGCTAGCAGGTGGAAACAATCAGACTGAGTATATTACACAGCCAGTACAGTAGGCCAGCACAGCACAGCACGTACAACTCTACAAACAGTAGTCCACCATGTTATTCTCAGACACACTGCAACACTGTAGTATAGTAAGAGAAGTGCAAACTGTAAAAGCTTAACTGAGACAAGATAATGTTAGGGGCTGCCATTGCTATTATATGTCAACATATGTAACATGTGGAGGGTTGTGCCAATGTGAATGCCGCTCAGCATCACACAGTGAGTAGATGGAGAGGAGTGTGCAGGCACAGGGTAAACTACCAGGGGCTACATGAGCTGGAGATAGTAGAGCGCTATAGAGTGGACAGAGACCTCCTGCAGAAGATTGTGGATCTGTGCAGGCCATGTCTCACACACAGACCCAACAGAGGGAAACCTATCCCAGTGGAAACCAAGGTATGTGTTGCCCTAAGGATACCAGCAACAGGTACCTTCCAGAGATCAACTGGTGATATGATGTGGATTTTACAAACATCAGCATCCAGGGTACTGCACCAGGTCATGAATTCCATGTCAGCACATGTCAGTGATGATGTATATATCCCCAATTCTCGTAAGATATTGGGCAGCAATATGTGTCGTTTCCACACAATAGTGGAATACCCTAAGTACTGTGTGCAATACACTGCACGCACATATGCATCAAAGCACAAGCCAGTGAGTGTGGCAGGGCCTACATCATCCACAAGGGCTTCCCCTCCATGAAGTGGCCATTTGTGTGTGATGGCCAGCCCGTAATAATGAATGTGTGTGCTGGATGCCCTTTAAGCTGCAATGCTTCCGATATGTGGCATCTGACGCAGCTGTACAAAACATTTGGCAATGGGGACAACCCTCATGGTCACCTAGTGAGGGATGCCGGATGTGCAGTTCAACTGTGGCTGATGACACACATCAGAAATGCACACACACATGAACAGGAATGCCATAATGAGGCACACGCACATACAGAAACCTTACTCTAGCATGTGTATGTGTCGCCAAGTCACAGTTCTGGTGCCTGGACACATCTGGTGGAGCATTGCCGCACTTGTCAACTACATGTATCAGAACTGTCTGTGGCCTAGTTCATCTGTGTCACACACACACACACACACACACACACACACGACAGTTTATATACATAGTGTGAGTGACTGTTCATGTATGTGTAATACTGCAGAACAGTCCAAACACAGCAAAGTATGTCAATAATGGACATTCATCATAGTTGTACAACTACCTTGGAGGATATGCATGCAGAACTCTCATTGCATATGTGATACAGTGATGTACTTCACAATACCATTGTAAATGCAAATATCAAATGACAAATGACATAGCACATATCTATATGAACACATTGTTACCCATTATACATATTGGGGTGTAATACCTATGTGTTACTGTTGGTAAAGTATGTGTAGTAAATGTGGATAACTGACTCTGTTTAGCCTTATAGGTGTACAGCATGGGTTGGATAACACGTATCTGTCTGTATGATACCTTTGTGTAGACTAACTGTGTCATGTGCAGAATGCATTCTAGGCCACAGTATGAATTCCCAGATGTGGACAGGAATATCCCTATTGTCTTTGCTTGTAACTAACATGGCTACATGTCAAACAGTAATGGTCCCAGCAATGTGTGGCGGTCAATACCAGTGCGAACTGGTATAGTATAGTACATGTAGGATCCACATGCTACTGTGTGTCCTACATGTGTGGGACAGTTGTGAAGATATCATATAACAATTGGTAATTCAGACTGTTGAGGTCGTGTCAACTACCATAATGCAAAACTATGACAGATAGTAACAGTATCACCCACAGCACCATGTAAACCCATAGCAATCACACATGTGTAGACAAGTATAACAATATGTGTAGTATAATGCATACTGGCCACCAATAGAAAGTATGACATGTTAACAGTGTGAAATACAGGGCATGTCACCATTCCAATGTGTCCACTATACATGTAGATGCAGACAGTGCACCCTCACCATGTTCACATATAGATACATGTGAATCTGTACTACACACATCTCACACGTACTGCACACTGTGTAACACATGCTGCCAATACTACACACGTCAGTCAAATGGCACATGGATGGATAATACATCTTCAGAATTAACAGT
Organism: Protopterus annectens; assembly: GCF_019279795.1. Taxonomy (NCBI): domain Eukaryota; kingdom Metazoa; phylum Chordata; order Ceratodontiformes; family Protopteridae; genus Protopterus; species Protopterus annectens. Next base: position 1,806,674,897 of record NC_056731.1, read on the forward strand.
GCTGTACACTATACTACATTGATGATCATAGCTGGAATTTATCATGCCTGCTTACATACACCTAGAAGGAAATCACACTTTGTGTTAACAACATTGTAACATTATTACAGTGCTATGAAGCCACCCTGTGCATCAGCATGATGTTAGTCCATACCTGCATCAATGTTACACATGACAAGAGATGGCACAGGTGTCATCATATGCACAGGGTATTTAGTTTCATTTCCAGAGCCTGTCAGTGAACCAGCCAATCAACATGTATGCATTTGTGTGTGTGTGAGGGACAACAGGTTTTGCATGGCCCAATGTTGATGCAATGTGTGTGTGTGTGTTGTGTTATCCCTAGCTGTTTGTTTTATGTGTGTCTCTGCATGTATACTGTTTCTGCATGTGTCAGCCATATACTGGAGGTTGTGGGACAGTCACAGACTGTACCTGCCAGGCTGTACAGATCGCCATTTCTGGCCATGGGCACTCCTCCATGCATTCAACCATAGTCCAGTCCTGCACCTGGTAATGTATACACATACATACATGGGATCTGTATCACAACCTGTGGATAAATGGGTGTCAGTAATGTTAACCTGATTTGCATAGTATTGCCATGTAATACATAGGTATATGAGTCATAGTCATCCTCCAACGTAATAACCACTGCTGACTGCTGCTGAGATGTGCACATGACCGTTTAAAGGTGCTGTACTATCATTGTTTTCAATGTCCCTGGTAATACCCAGCAACAAAATAACTGGTCACTACACAACTATAACCCAGGATCACTACAGCACACAGTATGTGCTCTATCACAGAGCCATAGCACATTCAGATACATCCAAGGTGAACATGCACAGACAATGCAGCACATTCAATAGTGCTAATATCCACATACATATTACAAAGATATATATATATGTATATAGATATACACATACACACACACACACACACACACACACACACACACACACACACACACTTGGAAGGGCCGGGAGTTAAACATACACCTACCTACTCTAACAGACTACAGCATTACGCATTTACAGAACGCACTACAGAGATTACTGAACACAGCACTCCCAGAGGCATACTTCTAGGTTGGTGACATCATCCGCAAAGGCAAAGTGCCAATAGGGAATGTATGTGTTGTGAGGCATCTAAAAGTATTACTGTGTCCCCAGGCAGCTGGAAACACACACACACACACACACACACACTTGGAAGGGCCGGGAGTTGAACATACACCTACCTACTCTAACACACTACAGCATTACGCATTTACAGAACACGCTACCGAGATTACTGAACACAGCACTCCCAGAGGCATACTTCTAGGTGGGTGACATCATCCGCAAAGGCAAAGACACTGATAGGGAATGTATGTGTTGTGAGGCATCTAAAAGCATTACTGTGTCCCCAGGCAGCTGGAAACACACACACACACACACACACACACTTGGAAGTCCGGGAGTTGAACATACACCTACCTACTCTAACACACTACAGCATTACGCATTTACAGAACACGCTACCAAGAATACTGAACACAGCACTCCCAGAGGCATACTTCTAGGTGGGTGACATCATCCGCAAAGGCAAAGACGCCGATAGGGAATGTATGCGTTGAGAGACATCTAAAAGCATTACTGTGTCCCCAGGCAGCTGGAAATACACACACAGGCACACACACACACACACACACACACACTTGGAAGGGCTGGGAGTTGAACATACACCTACCTACTCTAACATACTACAGCATTATGCATTTACAGAACGCGCTACCGAGATTACTGAACACAGCACTCCCAAAGGCATACTTCTAGGTGGGTGACATCATCCATAAAGGTAAAGACGCCGATAGGGAATGTATGTGTTGTGAGGCATCTAAAAGCATTACTGTGTCCTCAGGTAGCTGGAAACACACACACACACACACACACACACACACACACTTGGAAGGGCCGGGAGTTGAACATACACCTACCTACTCTAACACACCACAGCATTACGCATTTACAGTATGCACTACCGAGATTACTGAACACGGCACTCCCAGAGGCATACTTCTAGGTGGGTGACATCATCTGCAAAGGCAAAGACGCCGATAGGGAATGTATGTGTTGTGAGGCATCAAAAAGCATTACTGTGTCCCCAGGCAGCTGGAAACACACACTTGGAAGGACCAGGAGTTGAACATACACCTACCTACTCTAACACACTACAGCATTATGCATTTACAGAACGCGCTACCGAGATTACTGAACACAGCACTCCCAGAGGCATACTTCTAGGTGGGTGACATCATCCGCAAAGGCAAAGACGCCGATAGGGAATGTATGTGTTGTGAGACATCTAAAAGCATTACTGTGTCCCCTGGCAGCTGGAAACACACACACACACACACTTGGAAGGGCCGGGAGTTGAACATACACCTACCTACTTTAACACACACTACAGCATTACGCATTTACAGAACGCGCTACCAAGATTACTGAACACAGCACTCCCAGAGGCATACTTCTAGGTGGGTGACATCATCCGCAAAGGCAAAGATGCCGATAGGGAATGTTTAGAGAGTGAGCGGTCTGAAAGCATATTACCGTCCCAAGGTAGACATACACAAACACGGCAGTGCTGTCATCGGGCCAACTAAATATCTACGGAGCACAACAACACTAAATAGATACGGGATGCGCCACAGACAGTACACCCTTCGAGAGAGCAACAAGTGTGTTCAATGTAGGCATTCATCGTGACATTGAAATTGGACATCTGGTGCCTGGATGACCACCATGGCTATACAGGATGTCAATGGCCATGCCCACACGCTTAGTATCACATGTCTGTTTGGAATGTACTGTGTGTCCATCTACACAATGGCATACTGGGCATGCTCACACACTTAGCAGTTGCAAAGGACCATCTTGCATGCACACGGAGTCTAATCATGGAAGGGCACAGTGTGAAATGTACTGTGTGTCCATCTACACAACGGCATACTGGGCATGCTCACACACTTAGCAGTTGCAAAGGGCCATCTTGCATGCACACGGAGTCTAATCTTGGAAGGGCACAGTGTGGAATGTACTGTGTGTCCATCTACACAACGGCATACTGGGCATGCTCACACACTTAGCAGTTGCAAAGGGCCATTTTGCATGCACACAGAGTCTAATCACGGAAGGGTGCAGTGTGGAATGTACTGTGTGTCCATCTACACAATGGCATACTGGGCAGGGCATGCTCACACACTTAGCAGTTGGAAAGGGCCATCTTGCATGCACACGGAGTCTAATCACGGAAGGGTGCAGTGTGGAATGTACTGTGTGTCCATCTACACAACGGCGTACTGGGCATGCTCACACACTTAGCAGTTGCAAAGGGCCATCTTGCATGCACATGGAGTCTAATCGTGGAAGGGCGCAGTGTGGAATGTACTGTGTGTCCATCTACACAATGGCTTACTGGGCATGCTCACACACTTAGCAGTTGCAAAGGGCCATCTTGCATGCACACGGAGTCTAATCATGGAAGGGCACAGTGTGGAATGTACTGTGTGTCCATCTATACAACGGCGTACTGGGCATGCTCACACACTTGCAAAGGGCCATCTTGCATGCACATGGAGTCTAATCATGGAAGGGTGCAGTGTGGAATGTACTGTGTGTCCATCTACACAATGGCGTACTGGGCATGCTCACACACTTAACAGTTGCAAAGGGCAATCTTGCATGCAGATGGAGTGTACACACAGAAGGGCACAGTAAGGTATAACTGCCCTCACGCACAGGGCGGTCACACATGCAGTGACCTGTACACACACAGCTGCCATCACAGCTGTCACAGGGGCAGGTCACACACGTACACACTGCAGTGTACACTGTAGCTGTCAAGTCAGCACCATGTCATTGGTGCGGCACTACACAGCCTTACTGTCCCACAACACCATGTGACGCATGACCACTGGGCTGTACAGCGGTGTACACCAGCTGTGCAGAGTACACATGTACCAACAGGGATCCAACAGGTGTTATGCATTGCAATGATACCAGTATACATGAACAGGTCGGCTCAAGACATACCATGGCCCTTACACAGCTGTGACACCTGACTGTTGCTGTACACCAATGAACACATGTCTGGGTATGTCATACATGTGATTGTGTGGATGTGTGCATGGACTGCACACACAACACATACATACATGGCCTTTGATGTACCTTGTGCATAACACTGGCCTAATCAATGCTACACACGCAAATTGAAGGTGGGCCCATGTCTGTTGAATGCTCACACTACAGGGGGTAGCAGTGTTGACCGGGACACATACCCTTGTACTGGTCACCTGTGGCACCCATGATATTATACCACAGTCCATGTGTTATGTATGTCAACACACATGTCCAACAATAGCAATGCATACAAACATGGCAACAGGAGACACATGTGACATCTGTACTGTTCATGCAGCAAACATGCATGTGCAGTGGCCGGTGTCCGTAACATAGTTGCACCTACTTATGACATGCAATGCAGACCCATCATTGACATCTGCATATGGTGACAAGCAGCACGTATGGAGGGATGTGTGTATATAACGTGGTGAACCACCTGTCTAAATGTATGTGTGCAGGGGGTGGCTCACAGTTGTGTCACACACCATACTATCATGCCATGTGCTAACAGTACACTATGTCGCTGTTACGTGACAGTGCTGACATAATGCATACACAGCGGTCAGGTGTTAACTATATGTCATATGGCACTTGTAACACCTACAACCTCCCATGTGCATATAGCAGCACATTTGCCAGATATAGCGTTGGTACACATAATGCAATCAATACCGCTGCATGTCCATCAAACGTGTCATCATATGGCAGGTGTATCATTCCCAGCACTGCCATATGTGTCCGAATGTGTGACCAGGGATGCCACATATCGTGGGGAATATGTCCCAGTTGCTACACATCCCTGTACACTATTGTAGAGATCTGCACAGACGTCAGTGTGGGAAGCATGACGTTCGCCAGTGAGGTGCATCACACAAGTCGGCTGTCCGTGTACACATGTGTGGTCACCACAGTGTGTGTGTGTCTGTATGTATGTCAGGTGCTTGTTGTGAGTCTGTATGCTAATATACGGTGGGAAATTATCACTAGCCCCACGTGGTGACTAACCTGTAATGGTGATGCATTGCACAACCCTGTTGATGCCATAGGTCAGCCATACTGGCTACCTGTGCATGTCCCTTCTCTGTGACATGTCGTGTGGGTGCATGGCCACACAGACAAGGGTACCCAGCTGCACACTATAGGGTGTGCGTTATAGTGGTGTACACCCCCCGTGAATGCGGCCATGTTCATGTACTGCTACAGGGTCCTACTGCTGCACAGTGTGGCCTCCAGCTACCAAGTGACACCTCACATCATCATTGGCTAGGCCAATGTGTACAACCCCTGCACCATGTCACCATACCTGTAATGTGTCCTGCTATGTATGTCACGTCTCTGTCCAGTGTAGCCTGTGGCACTGACCACATGCGTCAGGTGAAGTATATGTGCGGACATCTGTGTCATGTTGGTGTGTCCAACAGTCAGGATGAGGGTACATGTAGCATGCTGATATTGCCAGACATGCCAGTGTGTAATCCACAGTTACACGTGGGGGACTGCAAACACTGCTACCTGTAGGCACATGCAAGTACACCATAGGAGGGAACCAGGGTATCACAACCAACATGGTGCTACAGATGTAACCGAGACACATACCATGAACACATCACAATGCATGCTGCACCTGCACTACATGGTATGACTGGTGCGTGTCGACAGTACACAACCTATGTCACATACACAACTCAGTATTCACACACAACCACTGCAACTTACACATCCCTCACTATGCATACACAGGTATTACATACACCTCTCACTATGCTGTTCACCCTGTGCATCAGAATATTTGTGCATAACCCTGCACCGATGGTGTGGATGACAGGGATGTGCCACAGGCTTCATCATATGCACAGGGTGATATGTTTGCCAGGGGCATAGGCTGCACTAATGGATAACATCATGTGTGTGTGTAAGGGCCGGTGAGTTGACTGGACATGTCTGTGCAGAATGCATGTGGATGTTGTGGAGCCCTACAGTTGTGTTTGCTGTGTGCGTGTATGTGTGTACACAGTTCTGCCATTTGTGATGCCTACACGGGGTATAATTGACAGCCCCAGATTGTACAGTGCAGGTTGTACAGCTCACTGTGTCCGTCCACGGCCACGTGACCTGTGCCTGCCTGGGGTTGCACGGGCACTACCAGGTGGAGGTACAGAGTGGCTACTGTCCGACGACACATGTCCGCTGGAACCGTGTCCACGCTGAGACCGTCCAGGGCCATGTCCACATGGCCTGCTGTGTCCTGGTGTTGACAGCGCAGCACCAGCTGCGCTGCTACTAGTACCAGCACTATGGGAGAGGGCATGTGAGTTGGCACACTCACGTTGGCCTACACTAAGTGGTGTTGCTGGCCTACGTCCACGTGGCCTACACCTCACTCCTATCAGGTGTTCCAGCAAAGACAGCTCCCGCTCACTGATTGCCATGCCTCGGTCAAGGATTCCGACCATTTCACCTAGTCGCCTATCCAGAACATTAGCAATCTGCTGTTGAGCATTTGCCAATGCCTGGATGTTGTCATTTAGGGTATGGATAGCAGCCCTCTGCAGCCTCTGCCCTTCTCTGTTCTGCCATTCAGCACGTGCCTGTGTCACCATTACAGTCTGGAACATGCGTCTGGTGATACCAGCTGCTGCGCTCTGTCCTGCAGGTGCATGTCTGCCAGAGGTCATCCTACGAGCAGCACCAGCCACATGCCTGTGTGGCACATCTGCAGTCATTACACTGACACCATGGTGTGTAGACACACCTTCTGTAGCCACCACACGTTCCTGTTCCACGCCAACAGACGCTGACTGTCCTTCCTCTATGGCCACCTGTGATGCGGTATGTGTTGGCAGCAGAACTGTGTGCGGCGAAGAGGGGGACATAGCTGGGATGGTAACCATTGGCACAGATTCAGCCCTTGACAACCCTGCCTGTACCTCATGCATATGTTCATCACCGCTAGTATCTGTGGGGACACTAACATCAGATGGACAGCAGGAGGGTAACGCACCTACATCACCTGTGAATGCAAAGAAATACTGTAAAGTACAATAGACACAGACACACACACACACACACACACACACACACACACACACACACACACACACACACACACACACACACACACACAGACACAGACACACACACACAGACACACACACAGACACACACACACACACACACACACACACACACACACACACACACACACACACACACACACACACACACACAGACACACATACAGGGACACAGGCACACACACACACACACACACACACACACACACACACACACACAGACACACAAACACAGACACACACAGACACACCATGCATGTGATTTGTCAGATGGCATGCAGCATGCCTGCGATACAGCAGAGGGCATGCAGCTCAGACATTAATAGTGTTAGTAAGCATACCTCCCTGGGGTGCACACTACAGCAAGCAGGTGTCATATCAGTAGCCATGCAGTTCACACAATCATGGTAGTATGCATGCATCCCCGTGATACACCATGTGGCCCAGAACAGGATAACAGTACACATGGCTGACGTGACCTTGACATGTAATCTGCTGACATGTGCATTAACATGCATACATGTTTGACACAATGGTGTCCTGACACAAGTACAGCATCATAATGGGCTTCACATTGCAGTGTTGTGTGTATGCCCTACAGATAGAATGCATGTTTAGCAAATGTTCATGAGCATGGGAGGGTAGTGTGAGCCATCTACATTGCTATACAGTGTGATGTACAGACACTGTGCCATTGCATGGCAACATGAGGCATATATGTTGCTGTAGAATGCATAATATGTACACATTGCATAGCCATAACTGCAACACAGTCGTGATGTTCGACAGATCGTATATGGTAGACTTCAGAGACACCTCCAGTAGCTGTGCACAGGCTTTTAGGTTGTCCAGTGTACCACATCAACTGTATAATCAGTCAACTAAGGCTATAATTGGACCATGTGTGGACAATGTGCAACAGGGTGAATACACATCCCAAGTACTGTGTGGCTACATGTCTCTGGCCATCCCTCATGGCCATGTGTGCACATGTGTTGGCCAATTGTGTGTGATGGGCATCGTCTCCACTTGTCTGTGTGGTCCCATATGACATACACCCATACATGTCAGATATGTCACAATCCACAGGGCTATGCCGACAATGGGTTGTATGTTTGGTATGTGGGGTATAGGTCATGCGATAGTGTGACAATATTGCAGATAGAACACTACATGTCTGGGACATGTCAGGTGGCACATCACAATGTGTGCACCCAATGCAGGGGCATATGACGCAATGGTGACACTTGTGGGCTGCCCATATCACAGCTCACTGTGTGGTACTGTGTGTGTACCACACATGTTGTTCCAATGCATACTACATATGCCTCCATTGTAGAACACCTCCACCGTTGTATGCACAGCTGACCACACATATCGCAATGACAAGTGCTGTGGTTTCAAGTCTGTGTATCATTACGTTTGTATATATTGCACATGGGTGGTGTGTGTGAATGCATGGTGGTGCGACCTGCATATCATCACTGGAACAAACATCAGGTGTGCAAGTGTTAACTGGCCACATGGCAAATAGATCTACACTGTAACATGCCTGATACTGATGACAGTCTCACCTGCAACGGACCCATGTCTGTGCGGCACGCCAGAGGTACCTGTATAGGGGTGACACACCAGTATGAACATTATCCATGACTGTATGACAGCCACAGGTTGCACTGTGCATGTGAACACATTCACCTGTGTAATAGCATATAGTATGCACATGTGTGCATACACAACACAGCATACTGTAGTATGCAGCATGTGTGTCCACATACCTGGCATATGTTGTTACTTTACATAATGTACAGTGACACATGCAACTACCTGGGATATAATAGCCATATGTGCATTACTGACTTACCAGGCAACTCCAGGCTCATTGGTTGGGAGACACCCACCTCCACGATGGCAGCTAGTGTTTCTGGATGCTGTTCCCTGGGTGTCCCCAGACTGGCCAGTAGCTCCTCGGTGTGTGTGAGTAGGGGCTGGGTTGGTGACCCACCACCTGTTCCACCTTGTTCCCTGGCGATTGCAGTGGCACACTGTTTTGCATGTCGTATCATGTCCGTGCAGTGTCTGTGCACCTGCTGGTAGGTTATGGCCACCCACATCGTTCACCCTCCTGCGTAGATCCTGCCACAGGTCATCCCACTGTTGGGCATGCTGTGGCACATGGCTGAACAACAAGTCATAGTTGTCATGGAGCTGTGGGATGAGGACATCATCCTCCTGGTGGGTGTATGCTGGGAGGCGTGTACGGGGCATTATCTGTAAAACATAATGATGGTGACAGGTCACAGTTTCAGAGATGTACAGAGATACTGCTGCACATACATTTCTATGACATCTACTGCATCTGCACAGTTATCTTTGCAAAGCATCTTGACACTGACACGACTGACGTGTTTGTGTCACACATGTCACACCCATTATGCATTGGATATCATCACCATATATGTGTGTCACCTCATTACAGTGTTCATACTCCATGTAAATGCTGTCTTGCTGTGGGCATGTCTATTTGCCTGCACTTGTGTTCTTACCTATCTGCACATGCCTCGATGTGTCCACGGTACTACTGTTGACCTGGATGCTGTGTATATGTCACATATCAACACAGACACAGCCGTAATGGACTTGAGCAGTGACAATGCACACATATGCATGGACACCTGTACATGCATGTGTTTTGCCATATACATCTACACAGCACTGTACAACTGTTCAACATCCTGACACGGATCGCCTGTATTACACATGTGATAGACATGGGACAATGGATAGTCAGACGACATTTGCAGGGATGGTCATCAACCATAGCATGTGCGGGCACAGTTTCCACGCTGTTACAGACGGCCATTGTGCCACTGCAAGCTGCATCAGTGCCACATTACTGATCCGGTCAGTTGATAGTACATCTACCATGCGGCCATCACACCATGTATGACTGGGATGACATCTGCAGCTTTGATGGACAGGGTTGCATGTTATGGTGGGAGTATGTCACATATATGGCACAGGGATCTGTCCAGCCTGTGGCGATCCTAGTATAAGGACGGTGGCTGTCCATGACATGTCATATAGATCAGGATATGGACATGTAGCATGTCCATCATCATGGTGTAGCAAATATCCTTCTGCAAGGTAGACAGCATGCTGCATAGTGGAGGTGTGGATTGTGAAGGCTGGTATCACACATCCATGCATAGCCATTACCCCTTACAGGTGGTATGTGATCCAATATTGGTCACCACAGTGCTGTATATGCCTGGCCAGTGATCTCCGTGCTCATGGATGGCACCCTGACATGACATGGGTACCTCGTATGACTACCTAAGGGGCCTGGAGACGTCACCATGTCGGGGGGTGCACTGCACAGCACCATCCCTTACACAGTATCCGTAATGTTGACCACAGCCTAGGTAGTAGTTTATGGGTACAGGGATGTTCACCTAGTGGTGACACTGCTGGTATCATCCATCAGACTGTGCACATATGTCACACACCTCACACACACAGCCCATTCTGTATGTTGTTCACAACACTGACACAGCTAAACTGATAGGTCATGGCCATTCACAGCCTTACATACACAGATGCCTAACATTTGTCTGTGTGTTATGGGCTACAATGAGGGTGGGGTACAACACATTAACCCTGTTCTACTGTATATGGCACTGATGTGCTGTGCACATGTGACTCTTGCACCTTTTGTAGTTGTGAGTCTGTCAACAGGCCATTGGTGGAACACTCCTGTGACATGCAAAGGTATTTGTAATCAAATATCCATGCTGTCTTGTACATCTGTACTGCTAACATCAACAGTGCTAATGGTTCATGGACATGCACACCATACTCAGCAGGGTTATTGTGCGGTGCCACCCTAAATGACTGTCATCACCACTTGTGGGTTGATATTATCCAACACCCTATCTGTATTGTATGGTCATGCTAGGCACTTGTTCAGAACATGTGAGCATGTCATGAGCTACTGATTACCATAGCGCCCATTCCACACCATTTCCCACAGGTACACTGGCTGTCCTACACTTCCCAGCTTGCTTAAGGTGCGACACCTGTTGTACACATGTAACACACATATCCTGTGGGACATGGTTGTATATACAGGCATGTCCAACTGTCACGTACCACTGCTACTGCCTGTCTATATGAGGGATATGTCGTACATGTGGCAATAGAGCAATTGTCTCATGTACACATTCAATGCTCACCTCCCAACATACGGCACTACAGCCTGTGGGGGAAGCACGTCTGCAGCCGTGCTGGGCCCATAGCTCTCAGGTGTACCTCATTATGGGGAACGTACCTCATTTGGGTTTCACCCATTTGTCACATGGTATGAGTGCTAATGTTCCTCATTTTGGGGACAGGAGGCTGACAGCTATGGCTGGGGGTCATGTTGTTGCCAACCCTGACTGCACCTGACAGTCATTTGGGGATGTGTAACATTCACAACACACCCCACCCATCACATAGTCTCACATGATCTACACCACTGGCCACACCTACGAGGACAACCTGTGCAGTACGTCTCCATACTCACTGTAGGCACCAGAGGTAGCCCCCATCATGGAAGACAGCATCACCAGCTTATAACCCACAGACTCATGTGTGCCCACCACATACAGCCAATAGTGAGTTATAACATTCACAACACACCAGTCATAGCTGACTCTGTAGGGTGTCACACTGCAGTTCCACACAGCAGGCTACATAAGGCATTAGTCGCTTACATCTTGCTGTCGGGTAACTGCTTCTGCAACATAACCTATGCACCCATGCCACACCTCACCAGGTATAATATGTCTGTCATTCGCCATGTTAGTGTGACTGCCCTGTGATGCCACTTCACAGACTACGTGTGCAGGGACATGCAATAGCTCACCAGTCTTATAGCCCTGAGGTTGTGGGCCTAGCCCTGGGGAGCATTTTGCATTCATCCGGACATGATACCACTGAACAATGACCAACTGTGTCACTTCAACAGTTGCCTAAGCTCCTATTGTCATTCCACAGGCATGTGGTATCTGTCCGCTATGACTGTCCTGGTCAAACACAATGCTGTGGCACAGATGACTTGCACCTGTCAGCCCTGGGAGTACAGCTCACATGTAAGGCTCTTGCTGCTTCTATACTGCCTGTCTTGCACAGTTTCCAATAACTGTCACCGGCAGGGTGGTAACTGGCATGCGCGACATGGGGTCATGTGACACATTGCTTGCATCTTCCTCTGTGACGCACGCAGGCAAGGTATAATGCACCACTCAAACATCTCTGCAGTGACTGGGACCTGCCTCTAGGCTCTGCAGAGCACACCTGCAATGACAGGTTATAGACAGACCATACCTTTCAGGCACATACCTGGACCGGCACACCCACAGCTGAGGGGTTCCCATATCCCACTATGTTTTGCACACATCCTGGCAAGTTGCTTAGCACAATGCATCAGAGGGGCTCCACATGCAACTAACAGTGTCTGCAACTGCTATACACATTGTAACAAGCGACAGAGTCAACATCATACCCCACGGGTAACATACCTTCTATGGTGGTATAGTGGACAGTGGGCCTCAGCTACTACTGATGTGTGACTGACACTACCCCACACTTCACTGGGATAGCCACTCATGTACCGACACATCCATGAGTCATACCCTCCGCTCTGCTGGATCAACACATACACACCACCTCCAAGACCTACATTACCCTTGGCATGAACACTACAACCATGTGACTGGTGTTACACACCTGGGGTTATCCCCTCATTGGTGGATTCTGAACATATGTCTGCTGACAGTGATTGTTAAAATCATGACACCCGTGCAGATGGACAATGCACATACAAATGCTGACACATACCCCAGTGCACTTAATTAGCATGTACACAACTGCATGGATCATGCTATTCCACACAGAGCCATGATGGTACACACCATGTCACAGACGCCACTCTGGTGGTCATGTTCCATGGACATATGATGTACAACAACAGTTGTAGGCTGTTGCACAGTGCTGTACATTCCCATGTGTGGCGTGGCTCACTGGTCAGCCATGGTGGGGCCACAGGGTCCCTCATCACATACTCCATGACTAGCTACATAAACATGACTGACACACATTCTGGGGTGTACCTCCAGGCATTATGGTGGTATGTCAGTATTCGATGGCAACACCCACATCTACTGTCACATACAACAGTCACTCAGGAACATTGCAAACCCAGGTATTGTTGGCAACATGCTGGAGGATGGATTCAATGCTGACCGTACACCCTCTCACTCACTACAGGGCCGCAATCCATACATGAACATTGTGGTGTCCCTGTGGTCACACTTACACAGTACTGACCTACACTCTATATGTCCTGGGACACTGGCCCCATGTCACCTTCCAACGTCCCAGGCTGTGATGTCCACCAACTTCTGAATTACATGTCTCCCCATTAGGCCACCATATTCAGTAATAGCCTTGTTTCAGACATTGTAGACCCTGAATGGCACACAGCAGCATTTTTCACACTACACACAGGTGGCACCGCATTGCACGAGTGGGACTATAGTCCTACACACCTGACTGGACTGTTCTGCATGGCTATGGGGCACATCATCAAGGACGTCATTCTCAGAAACATTGTTGGGCTCCCGTCTTCTGCTGCCACCCGGGTTGGGATTGTTAAGGCCAGAGCATGGCCCCTACACATGGTGGACTCCTTTCATACAGTTACCAGGGCAGTTGCTGATGGTACGGGAGTCCACACATCCTACATTGTCCTCTCATTGCCTTTCAGCACCATTCCCCATTCTGGTATTGACAACATACGCATCCACCTGCACATCATACCCTGTGTCTCAGGATGTTATGCTATGTGGCTCATGGACAGGACACACAGTGAGGCCAGCATACCATAGTACCTACTACATGTCAGGTACATTTGGCATACCATGGTCCTCAGTCACAGGGCCCCTCATGTTCAGTATATGCTTCCCTGTGGAACAGGCTGGCACAGGGGACTTTCCCTGCCTAGCTTTCAAACCCCTACATATCAAGCGCCATGATTGCTCCACCAGCTGATACTGACTCCAACCATATGGGTGTCGCTGTGACAGATACATAATATGACTATCATGGCATCAAGCTGCATGACACAAGGTGCATGCACATCACCTTTGCATTACACCATTCACCCACTGACTATCACATGGATGGTAGTCCCCTACATACATATCACATTGTACATGTTTGCAGTACACACATATGTCGCACCCACTCCTGTGGTTACCGTATTGCCACTGTGGCGTGGATATCCTCCTACGTGGCCACACCTATCTGTACTGGGTGTGTAATTGGTACATAGGCACCCATTGTACCTCTGAACTCAAGACATCTACACACATTCAAGGGTACACCACCCCATTTAGGGTGTACCTTACACAACAGCTACAGCTTTACATGCCACAACATTAACATGCCATGACGTTTACTGAGCTCCAACAGTTTAGATATGCGGCTGCACTACGGACACCACATCTGTACACATTTGCATACTACATACTCAGGGGTGACCTCTGCTGATCAGACAGGGCCCATGTCCACAACATTATTGATGGATATACTCCTCATATGCAACATAAGCAGAGGCCACTGTGAGCAACATGCTCATGGATATGTGTACACACGCCACAATGAGTGGGATGTGCTTCTGGGTTACATTCCCAAACTGGACACTCACCATGCTGTGGAACATAAGTCCTATGTACATCACGCAGGGACACTCAGTAGCACTGTTCATGTGATACCTCCCTTGGTGGTTGGGTGACACATGTAGGCCTGGGATCACTGCAGTGGCTGTACTGTGCAGTGGTGCAGGTGACACCTGGCTCTGCTCTTCACAGGACACTACCCTGGAGAGGTGCCACTAGTGTGAACACTGTAGTTGTGCTTACACATGGCATTGCCAGACTGCATAGTA
Organism: Protopterus annectens; assembly: GCF_019279795.1. NCBI lineage: Eukaryota > Metazoa > Chordata > Ceratodontiformes > Protopteridae > Protopterus > Protopterus annectens. The sequence continues at coordinate 1,806,690,139 of NC_056731.1, forward strand.
CCCCACTATGCACCTGTGCAGCTATTACATGTCCTTTGTGCATGGTTACTTGGTAGCCCTTCCATTTAGATTAGCTATCATGCTATTACTATGTCCCATACCTACAGACTATATGTATCCTGTTATTGTACATACCAATAGACGATACCTGTGGTATGCATGATATGCCTGTTATGCTGTGTAGAATATCTGTCATATCTACCTATAATACTATACATTACACATATTTCACATAGTATCCCATAATGCAAAGCATACTTGCTCAGCGGGACCACCTTACATATGTCATTAACGTTATATGCCCATACACATGCGTGCTGTGACAGTATATCAACATATACTATCCCCTGCTATGGCATGTCCTTGTTGGACATACCCTACCACTGACGGCGGGTTGTATGGCATTGTTCTGTTTAATGGCCTCATGTAGCATCCCTTGTGGTGTCTGTGCTATGTACCTTGTGTCCCACTGCTGGACGCACAGATTCTACAAGCGTTAGTATGCTCAGCAAGACATCACTACATAAATACCTTTCCCCACTTTATGCATTGCGGACACGTTTAATTAATGCAAACCAGGCTATACATACAGTAAAACTAATTAGTACAGATCATGCTATACATAAACTTACATATCGGGCATTCTACATACCTTGTTGTCGTTACGGCGTTTCGTTTCTATCTCTCTCACAGTGTTTCAACTGTTATTCGGTATAAGCATACGGTTTGAATGTCTGGCAAGTCAGCCTTATATACGTCGATACCTGAAACATGTGGATTCTTCCCGCCAATTGGTGTTCCTGAGTGACTAATTACTTCCATATCAGCTGTGCAGCTACTCCATTCACCAATTACGCGGCGACAATGGGGTATAATTGGATTCTCTACTTGGGCGTTGCCTATTTGCCCTACCTTCGGGGAGACGGTCTGTATTGTGTTTTGTTATGTGTAACTGCAACTGCTATGCATGGAGACAAGTATAGTTTGGATTCATGTCCCCCGTGGATTGTGTGTGACAGGTAGAGTATTTGGTTCAACATGTGGGTGTACCTGTCATCCCGATGTCTGATAACGGAGTATTGCAATCAAAACCTGTAACATGGCTGTTTGTTCCATTATACAACGCCTGCAATTTTGCATGTCGCCTTTAATTGTGTCTCTCACACAGTATGTTGAGGGTTCTGCAGATGTAATTGACTGACTGGATGTTTGTGCTGCTATTGCAGTTTGTATTGCTTTAGTTTCTAGTGTGGGGGATGTCGGTGGATGTACGTAACATATACGGTTTGTGGGCCTTGAATTTCTACATAATCTGTATATATGTGTGTGGGCTCTGTCCCTAATTAGAGAGCTAACAGTTAGTAGACTTATGTTACGGGATTGTACGTTGGGCCATTGTTAATTGGTTTCTATATCATCTGCAGGTGAGCTTGCTACTTGTATACCTCCGTAATTGCAGCGATATATCAGGGGATATGTGTAAGTGACAGCTATCCCTTGTATTTCTGTCCCAGATATTTGCAGTCATTGTGGTTGTGTTGTTAAAAGAGCCTGTTTGCCATGGATTGCTACCTTTTCATATGGTCATTGTTGGACACTTGCGGGACACAAAGTGGTGTTTACAGGCCAACACGTAGCCACGGTCAGTGCACAGGTAGCACATACTTTTATCCTCACTACATACCTATTGTTGTGTGACTTTGGCTACTTATCATATTGCATGTAACATTTAAGTTTCTTACATACAGGCATAACTATTAAATACGACTGTTACATTATATATGGGACATATTTATGTCCTACCATCTCAGACATTTGCCCTTTGTACTGTTTTATGTCAGGACACACCTGCCCAGGGTGGGGCTGTCCCTCCTACTGTGGTACAGGTAGTAACCGTATGCCTACGGCTAGCTATACCCACACCTACCATACTGATCTGCCTCTGACTTGGCACCAACATACACATGTTGCGGACACACACACACATTACAGTCACACGGAAACGCACATGGCACCCTCAAAGCACACTTACACAGACTACGGCACTCACAGACACAGTTGAACACAGTACCTACGTGGACCGCGACACCGGCAGTGGTGACTAACAATCCCTTCATATCATCATACTATTACTCGCGGAGGTACTGTTCCGGTACTGTGTTCTATTGGTCTTTCAGCCTCGTGGTTATGCATGTCGGTATGTTACACATTCCATGGTTGGTGGTATCCTATTTATTTGTACCTCCAAGATGTTATGAATGTCGTTGAACTATCTATTATATTTGCAGATATCGCTGAATCCATCTATATCACCATATATCCCTCTATTGCCCTTTCTATCTGTATTATATATATGCATATGTGTACATATATATATATATATATCTATATATCTATATATATCTATATCTATATATATATATATATATATATATATATATATATATATATATATATATATATCTGGCGGGGAACGTGACAGGCACACAGCACCACCATATGCTGTAAGACTCATGTACTGTTCAGGTGGTGGAGCCACCATGTTTACAATGTTTGAGGGCTGCCTATGTAGGAGTCACACATTGGGCCACCTATACATTACAATTTACAGGTTTGTGTGCCATCCATTTTACTGTGTGTGCAGGTGGAGAGGTGTCAGTTCGTAGGGGCCTTCATGGTCAGTGTATGTGCTATTCGTTCCCTCTTTGCCAAGGCATAGGCATATTGGGCATGCCTCTGTCTGCCTTCTGGGGCTGGCACAGTGTGTTCATGGTCTGAATCCCTCTGTGCCTGTACTGGCCTTGGCAATTGCGGTGGGCTATGAGGGCCTTCACCATTTTGTCCCTGCTGCAGCTGCTTCAGCTGGATCATATTATGTAGCATGGCACATACTATGATGATGGGGGCACACGTGCCTGGAGAGTACTGCAAGGCTCCACCAGATGTATCCAAGCACCAGAACCTTGATTTCAGCATCCCAAACACACGCTCTATGATGATTCTGGTTTGTGCATGTGCCTCATTATGGCGTTCTTGCATGGGTGTGTGTGCATTTCTGATGGGAGTCATCATCCACGGCTCCAGTGCATAGCCAGCATCCCCCATGAGATGACCATGTGGGATGTCCCCCCTGACAAATACCTGATACAGCTGTGAGGCATGCCAGATATGGGAGTCATGGTAGCTTCTTAGGGCTGCCAGTACACACATCCATGATAATGCCCTGGGCATTGCACATGACCTGGCAGTTGATGTAGTGGAATCCCTTGTGGTTTATGTAGCGCCTACCCTGCTCACCGGGTGGTGACTTGATTTGTATGTGGGTGCAGTCTATCACACCCAGTACCTCCGGGTATTGTGCCACATGGTGGAAGTGGCGCATATTGCTGGCCAACTCCTCCTGAGTTCTGGGGAAGTATATCTGCTCATTGGCATGTGGTAACATGGCATCCAGGAACTGGTGTAGTACCCTGGATGCTGATGCCTGTGAGATACCCATTATATCTCCAGTTGGCCTTTGAAAGGTACCTGTGGCCAGTATTCGCAGGCTTACACATACCTTCGTGTCCACGGGTATGGGTTCCCCTCTGTTGTTTCTGGTTCTCAGGCGTGGCCGGCACAGCTCCACTATTTGCTGTAAGATGTCCCTGTCCACCCTGTAATGCTCTACTATCTCCAGGTCATGTAGCCCCTGGTAGGTTACCCTTGGTCTGAACACTCTCCTTCTCCTCCGAGGCCTGCGGTGGTTGTCGGCATCATCCTCCACAACACCGTCAGTCTCTAACACATGCTGAAGAATCACAGCTATGGCAGCTCCCAACATGTACATTTTAAAAGTTCCCCGTGTGTTTACACCTATGGTGCGGTGTTTGGGAATACACAGGTGTGTGTTGGGTGCTTTCACACTTTATACTATTGTGCTGTGAGCACCGATGATGTCATAGGGTGTGTATGTACATTCGTAGCTACAGGTTATGTTATGTGTTTTACTGCCGAAACTACTATTGTGGTGCCTTTGGTGTTGAATTACATTTGCCTGCCATGGATTACCTCTTGACCTTCCCTTTACATTTCTGCGCATTGCACCTACCATTTTCTGGCGTGCATCCTGCAGCCTACTTTCATTTGTACTTTCCGGGACCTAGCGTATCTTGCGTTATGTGTGCTACTGCCGGTCTGCTGCCGGTTTGCTTTGCTCTGCTGTGTCAGGTCTCCTATCTTTGCAATCCAATACCTCCCCTCCTTTCTTTGCATTCACATGCCTCCCCTATCATGTTTTGCAGGTTTCTGCAAGCGGACTTGTCAGCTGCCGTTGATTGGCCTTCGTGGGTTGATTGGTGTTGATTGCTCATTAGTACTCCAATTAACCTACTTCCGCATTTCCTTCTTTTCTTCCCCTGACCTTCCTGTGTCTGCTATTGTTTGTGGCACGTGAGTCTGATTACTGGGTTTCGGGCACATTTTCATCCTTGTACACATGCGCTTTTGGCCACCATGTGTGCTCTCAGCTAAACGATTCCTCCCCACCCCTATCCTGCAGCTTTGCTTAGCAACGGACAGGCCAGATTTGCAATGCTCCAATGTGCTTAGTGCTACGGTGGCACACCCCTCTGCTGATGTCATGTATCTCCTCTGAGCCACTCCTCGGTGTTATACCGCTGCACCGTATGGTACAACCTTCCTCCGGCGGGACATTTGCGATTCAGTATTATCTGCCTCATTTGCATGGCATTGACTACTAATTCATAGTTACCGCGCCGAACACTATCGCAAGCCCTTAGCAACCCTTGCACCTTGGTTGTGGTGTTCCATGCCTACCATTGTGTATTATGCTGTAAACCTGATTTCTATTACGTTGCGATTTTATGACATTTTTATATTATTTCTTTATGTTAAAGCTTCCACACACATGCCCTGGGGTTCTGCTGTGTGTTACTGTGGACATGACATTAAATGTTGTTATTTACGTGTTGTGCATCTTTTCTTATGCCATTGGCTGTGTATTTCACCATTGGCATATGTTAACGTTGTGATACCTGGGTCTGGCCCTCTTCCATAGCTCCGATGTTCTGTTTGGGAAAATGTAAACCGTGTTTTTTGGTTTACATTTCCGTGGGCACCACTTCATGAATCGCTATATGCCCTCATTTGCATGGTGCGACACTGCACATGGGGTGATTTGCATACCTACGCCGGGGGCTGCGCAGATCTGGCGTACGCTGGTAGTGCACGTGGAATTGGATCGTACCTGAATCGCTCTGCGGCCATATTTGGCATTATAACGCCTACACTATGTGTGTGCCTGGCGCTAGCTTCATGAATCCCGGGTGAGGCTGTGCAAACTCTGGAACTTGCTAGAAAGCTCTGGGGAGAATTGCACCATTCCCTGGTAAACCCCATAGCTGCTGTATGCTTGGGCCTGTTTCTTTTAATAACATGCTGCATACTATCAATATGAGCTTTACTGGAGTAACTTCTAAAGTTATTCTTATTTGTAAGCATATTTGTATGCTTTTCTGTGAGCTTGTATATCTGACAAATCTCAATGGTCTTATTCCAAGTTAAATGCAAAATCTTTCTCACAGCATCATCGTTAATATCACACACAAGTCTGTCTATTATTTACTCATTCCTTAAATCACCAAATCTGGACGTTTTAGCTTTCTTTCTCAGGTCATTTATATATGCTGCAAAAGTTTCACCAGGCTTTTGATCCCTTGCATAAAATAAGTGCTTCTCCACTGTAATATTTGTCTGGAGGTTACACATTTCTCTAAATTTACATATTAAGCATTCAGGGTCCTCCCTTGACTCAGCCTGTGCAACAATATGATGTTCACCCTCTCCAGCATAGATAGCAGGTGCATACACAAATGAACATTCCTTTTCTATGGCTTCTGACCCAGAAAATTAAGTAGAATGAATAAAACAACAAATAAGGTATGCAGCTGCGAATTAACATCCTAAAGCACAATGAATATCAAAGTGAACAAAGTCTATAAATAGTGCAAGGACAACACACAGTACACGGCATAAAATAAACACATAAACTTTAATATGGTAAGCACTTTCACACCCAGAAGATGGTGCTTCTTCACACCACTAAAGCAACAAAGTACAGCATTTAAATACAAGCACTAATCGTCATCAATTACAATTCAACCTATCAGAGTGCATCTCTTACTCAATATCCTATTAAATAACTATAACAGCAAACATTAAAAAATGCACTAAATAAACTAAACTAAAATCTATAAAAAACATCATATACACTTACATATTCTCATTTTAGGGTACATGCTTTTAAATGTGGTTTAAGGGGAACCCTGCTATTTAATCTGGGAAATTTGTCTGCACGTAACCTAATAATCTAATTCACCTCGTGTCTCTCTATTAAATTATTAAAATCACCTAAACGCAAAGTCTCAATGACCATGAAATTAAAATCATGTCCTTCACCAAGCTCAAATTTATGTTTAGCTATTGCACTCCTATCAGTGTCATATTTATTCATAGCTGTAATATGCTCTCTAATCAGTTCTCATATTGACCGATTAGTTTTTCCCATATAGAAGGAGCAGCATGCCTTACAGACTGACAAATAAATAACATTCTTTGTTAAACAAGTAGCTGTAACCTGAAGTTTAAAACATTATTCAGAACTGAATGTAAAAAATTATTGGTAGTATTGAATACATTACAGAAGTTACACTCACTACATGGATTAGTGCCTCTGACATGCATAGATATATTGTATGTGTTATTAAAATCAGAGCATAATAGTCATTTCAAGTTTTCTTATTCCTATAATGGAAACGTGAATGGCCACCAATAATATTTCTCAATTTGTCATCAGATAAAAGTAAGGGACATTTTTTCCTAATAATTCGCTTAACAATATTAATATCATTAGAGTATGGTAGAGTTAGTGATACCAGAGACTGTTGCTTAGAAAGATTATTATCAGTCAGGTGTAGCGTACCAAATTCTGAAAAATAAGGTTTAGCACTTTCATTTTGTAAAGATTTAGCTTGATCAATCATCATTCTTATTTCAGTGGGTTTGTATTTGCACTTCAATAAGTCATTTTCAAAAAAAATTAAGTCCTGATTAAACTTGCTAGTATCATCATTTAGCCTTGAGATAAGCATTGACTGCCCCTTCATAATATTTCTATAAATATGTGGGGATGCAAACTGATACTATATAAAATATAATTCTTCTTACAATTTTTCTTGTATAATCTTGTATTAAAACAACCTTCTGAATTTTTGTATATTATTACATCTAAAAATTCTATTTACGATACAGAATATTTAAAAGTAAACTTTAAATAATCAGTACTACATTGCAAAAATGTGACAGACTGCTTTAACATTTCAACAGAACCTATGCATAACAAAAACAGATTGTCTACAAACCTGCAGTAAAATCTAATTAAAGGTGCAAGTCCACTATGATTTAAAATCCTATTTTCTTCCCAGTTAGCTAAAACAATATTAGCGTAGCTATTTATACAAGGTGTGCTCATTTCTATGGCTTTTCTTTGTATATAGTAACTGTTATCAAATAAAAAAAGCATTATTGTCTAAGATTATTTCAATCAGCATACAAATTAGATCAATCCTCTGCATATCATACTAACTTTTATTGCATAAGTAAGATTTAACTGCATGTAACCCTTGGTCATGAGGGATTAGTGTAAAAAGAGAATTAATATCTAAAGAAACCAATAAACAACTTTTATAAAAGGAAATATCCATAGAGCTTATTTGAGCATATAAGCCCTTAAGAAATTCCTTTTTTAGGAAAAGTCATGAGGTCGATACAACCAAAATAAAACTTTCAACAAAGTGCAAATTAATGGTCATGCTGCTAAATGCTGGGCGGTTAAACATGAAACTGCACTCATTGCGAGCATTCTTAACCCTGGGAGATGCTGACATTTGTGTAGTCACAGAAACCTGGTTCAAAGTTACAGAGAACACCCCACCCTTACCTGGTTACTCATCCTACCATACATTCAGACCCCAAACTGTGGACAGCAAAGCCAAAGGAGGTGGAGTTTCAGTATATATTAAAGACACACACACCTCCAGGCTGGTCAAACAGTATGACCGACAGGTGACACTCCAGGTGCAGTTAGCGATTGACAAGATCCCTATTCAAATCATAGCTAGCTACAGGCCCCCAAATCTGACTCAAGATGCCCACTCTACCTATCTGGACCTCTTTGAATCTATCAAGATTCAATCCTTTAACCTGATCTTGGGCGACTTTAACTACCCAACCATAGATTGGAAAAACTATTCATGCCAGTAGACAAATGCCCAGAGATTCCTCAATGTTATCAATGGAAATGCTTTGGAACAGCTAGTCAATACCCCCAGTACCCTCACAAGAGGCGGTAATACCTTGGACTTGGTATTAACCAACATGAGTAACCACTGCAGCACCCCAACAGTAGCATCCTCCATGGTAAGCTCCGACCATAAGGCGGTCACTTTCGAAGTCAGCATCTCCCCTAACACCCCCTCTAGCTAAGGTTAAACAAAAAAACTTCTCCAAAGCTGATTACAACCTCCTAAGGAATGGTATAAGCAGCTTCTCAGCTCCCACCCCCTCTGTAGGAACTGGCATCAATATCCAAATCTACACCAAAGTACTATACAAGCTCATAATGATGCATGGAATCAGGACTACCTGAGAGGACAAAATCATCCTCCGCAAGGAAGAGTAAACCTGTCTGGTGGACATCTGCAATAAATAAACTATATAACAAAAGGAAAAAAATTACTGTCCAGGACCAAGTAGGAGCCGGTGCCCAACTGGAAGCAATCTCTCCATAGCCTGAAAAAGCAAATAAGAGCACTAGTGAAATCCTCTAAAGCCAACTTTGAGTCCAGATTGGCCACATCTACCTAAGACAATCATAAGGCCTTCTTCACATATGTCTGCAATCTCAAAGGAAGCACCCAGATCTCTTCAGAACTGGTGGTCAAGGACACCACATACACAAATGTTGTAAATATAGCCAACCTACTGCCTGATAGATTCAGCGAAAAATTCAACCCCCCCATCAGCAAATCAGGACAGCCACAGTATCTACCCCCCCACCTTATCTCTAGGGAACAAGTCATCATTGACTTCTCAAAGGCAAAGATTACAGCCTCCATGGGACCCAATAACATCCCAGGCTGCATCCTACATGAACTCAGGCATGAACTTGCTGCACCATTAGGCACCCGATTCAAACAAAGCATGAGTACCAGCTTTGTCCCAGCCGAGTGGACAGCCACTGTCATCCCTTTACAAAAAGGTGGAGTGTCCAGTGATCTGGGAAATTATAGACCCATCAGCCTAACTAACCAGATCTGCAAGGCCATGGAAGAGATTATCATGGACCTCATTAACAGTGACATTGGCAACCTCCAAACACTCAGTCCCACACAGTTTGGCTTTGTCAAGGGGCAGTCATGTCTGTTAAATCTGGTCAACTTCTTTGAGACAGTCACCAAGGACATGGATGAGGGGATGATGGTGTACACTGCCTACCTTGACCTGGCCAAAGCCTTTGTCACTAATCCCCACTCAGGCATAATAGATTAAAGCTCTCAACTAGGCATCACTCCATATGTTACCAGATGGGTAGCAAACTGGCTCACTGATAGAACCCAAAAACACTACACCTCGCAAGTACGGCTGTGCACGGCCAACCCAACATGAAAAACACACCAAAGGCCAGCACAAACAGTTCCGAGTCCAAAATTTATTTAGAAAGACATAGTGCTAAATAAGCACTGAAATAACAACTCGATCCTCATACTAGTTTCGGCAAAAAACCTTCTTCAGTGAGGAAGAAAAAAATATAATGACAGCTCACTGGTAAGCAGGAATGGTTATAAACAGCTCAGGACCAATAAAAAACAGAAGCACATTACATATGTGCATGAATAATGAGCAGCAAAGAATTACATTCAAAACAAAATAAAATGCACCTCCATACGTAATATATATTACTAAAGTGTAATCACAGGTATAGTAACAAAAAATATCAGAAAGTATTTAAATCAAGATGGTCACTTAATCATATATATCTACCAATGCGAAGTGTTACAAAGCAGTATAACTGATATATTTGGAATGTATAATACATTATCAAAAACACTATGACAGGTATAAAAACTATCTATACCATGTCTGAGGTGATAGTTGCATAACTATATAATGTGTTATATAAAGAATTGAAGTTCAATGGTGGTCAAAGGACTGGCACCATAACCAGTGTAACAATACAATTGTATATATAATACACAAAACATATCTAAGGCTGATAATTGACAAAGGTGTAAAGATAAATACTAAAGCCAATAAAGGATTACAAGCTGTTAGAATCTGGAATATTAAACTTCTTTGCCAACTACAAAACACAAAGTCATACATACTGTTAGTGTCCAATGAAACACATAATGTAGAGCTATAAAACAGTCTAAAATTAGCCCATACCATATGTGAGTTAATATTATTGAACCATATTGTATAAGACATAACATTAATTCACCTGCTGACAATAATGCAAGCGCAAAACGCTGATGATGAGAGAGGTAATATACATTTATAACACAACCCGTGTTTCTCATATGATACATGTTGGTCTCTATAGTAATGGTTATCTTCAAATCATAAAGAAAAACATCATAAAGGTATATACATGTAATAACAATGATAATACCAATATTAACAAATACAAATGCAACTGCATGGTAGATAACCAAATATGATAGAACAGGTCTGTATATTGACAGCATAGGCTGGGGGTGTACATAATTTTAACCCAAATGTTCATTAAGACCAGGTGGGAATAATGCTCCTAAATGGATAATCCAATATTTCTCTTTGTGGCTAAGTATACTTTGCCAACCTTGTTGGTTATGTCTATTTCCCATGACTTTATCAATAATCATAAACATGAACTTAGATGTTTTGTGTTTAGTGGAATGTTGGTATAGGGCATTAGTAGTTTTTTTATTGCGTATTTCACTCCTATGTTCACTTATCCTGATTCTGAGGGAACGGGAAGTTTTACCCACATAAAATGCATTACAGTGGCATGTTGCTAGATAAATAACCCAACTAGTTGAACAGTTGCCAAATATTCGTACGTCATACACTTTGCTTGTATTAGCACTGGTAAATTGTTTGAGCTTATTCACCTGGCAGCATGAACTACAGTGACCACAAGGAAATGTGCCTAAAAGTTCATCCCCTGTGATTGTAAGTTGTTTATAATGGGCACCACCACTCTCCTGATGTTTGTAATGTGAAAACAATGTGCCCAAGGTTTTGCCTCTTCTGTAAGTAATTGAGCATTGGTTACCCAAAATCTGTCGTAAATGATCATTAGCCAACAGAATATTCCAGTTTTTATCCAGGATACCCCTAACAATCTGATGGTTCCTACCATAAGTAGTAATAAATCTTATTTTTTCATCTTGAGTGCAATAATCTTTGTTCTTATATTGTAATAAAGAATTTCTGTCCTGTCTGTCAGTCCAGATCCTGGCAGATTCAATTTCAAAATCTGAATATCCCCTGTCCAAAAACCTGTGCCTCAAATCATGTTTAGCTATATCATAATCAATGTTGGAGGAGTGAATACGTTTCATTCTTAAGAATTGAGATTTGGGGATGTTGCGGATGGTGTGGCGTGGATGCATGAAGTAATGAATTGAATTGTGGATACTTGCGATGTGTTTTAGTATTAAGGGTATGATCGCTGTTACGATAAATTGTGACATCCAAAAAATCGATCTTATCTTTATCAGATGTGATTGAAAATTCAATACCCCATACATTATTGTTTAAGTATTCCACAAATTCCAAAAGATACTCAGTATCCGCACGCCAAGCTATCACCTCAGACATGGTATAGATAGTTTTTATACCTGTCATAGTGTTTTTGATAATGTATTATACATTTCAAATATATCAGTTATACTGCTTTGTAACACTTCGCATTGGTAGATATATATGATTAAGTGACCATCTTGATTTAAATACTTTCTGATATTTTTTGTTACTATACCTGTGATTACACTTTAGTAATATATATTACGTATGGAGGTGCATTTTGTTTTGTTTTGAATGTAATTCTTTGCTGCTCATTATTCATGCACATATGTAATGTGCTTCTGTTTTTTATTGGTCCTGAGCTGTTTATAAGCATTCCAGCTTACCAGTGAGCTGTCATTATATTTTTTCTTCCTCACTGAAGAAGGTTTTTTGCCGAAACTAGTATGAGGATCGAGTTGTTATTTCAGTGCTTATTTAGCACTATGTCTTTCTAAATAAATTTTGGACTTGGAACTGTTTGTGCTGGCCTTTGGTGTGTTTTTCACTGATAGAACCCACCTAATCAAAAAAGGGGAAGCCACTTCAAGCAGTAGACTCATAATAAGTGGCGTACCCCAGGGATTGGTCATGGGGCCTCTGTTATTTGGGATATACTTCTCTGAGGTGCAGGCCAAAAAAAAAAAAAGCTATGGCTGACCAATTTTGCAGATGACTGGAAGCTGGGCACAGTTATCAATTCCCCAAGTGATGTGGACATCCTCCAAGAGAGTCTCACCAAAATAAATGACTGTTGCCGGAAACATGGCCTCAAGCTGAATGCCAAAAAATGCATCATCGCCTTTGGGGAGAGTGACATCCCCACATATTATCAGATTAATAACAATGTCCTAAGCACACAATCAGTCATGAGGGATTTGGGCACCGAGGCTGATAGCAAACTGACATTTGACCACCATGTTGCTTCCGTTGTACGGAAAGCTTTCTACATGGCCCACCTCATAAGTAAGGGTATCTCATCCAGGGACAAGGAGGTCATGACATCCCTGTATTCTTCCCTTATAGGGCTAATTAGTGAGTACAATGCCCTCTTCAGCATGTACCTTGCAAAGAACATGCAACAGCTGAAGAGACCACAGAGGTTCCTTACCAGGAGAATCCAGGACCTCAAACATCTACCCTACACAGATAAACTAAAAGCCCTGTCCCTCTGCTCATTTTCATATAGACTCCTCAGGGGTGACCTCTGTCTGGCATACAAGGCCATCTCAGGCCCCACCTTGATGGGACTGCTGCATATCTGCGTGTCAAGCTCCACTCGAATAACCCACATGCGTGACCTCAACCTGGTCTGTGACATCAATAGGACTTGTGGGCAGTACAGGTTTGTGTCCCAGAGACACCCCCATCTGTGGAACTGACTCCATCTCCATGTCAAGCAGAATACCTCATTATCACTGTTTAAGCGTAACCTGGATAACTGGATGGGAAACAGAAAATACACCCCTGGGATTCTACCTGTGTCCCTGCTGGACAGGGGCTTTGGGTGCTGACTTGTCTAAAGATTGGCTAAACTCTTGGCTAGGCTTATAAGGGCTTTAGGGCCAATAGCCTAGTAACTTCCTATGATCTTATGATCCTATGACTCTGGTGTAATACACACACAGAGCTTTGCTAAGATCTGTAGATGCATCTGAAAGCTATAACACATTTTCAAACTTTCCACCCTTCCAGGGTTATCTGATAAACATACACATTTGATCAGTTACAAGAATACAACATAATATACATGCATGCAGTCTTTCTGTCCAGCAGTTAATGCATTTTTAACACAAGAAACTTTACAAATATATTTTTAACTCAGATATCTGTACAAATCAGTGTGACAGTCAAATAACATAAAATTATTTACAAAACTCTATCTAGCTATGCTGGCAAATGTACACAAGTACTGCCCGACTCTCCCTGCCATATATGGCACTACCTCATAACATCATACTTACCTTTGATTTAAACTTGGCCATATGTGCACGTTCAGACTAAGTACATTGCACATATATGCTTGAGGGTTGCCATAGCAATTGTAAATGTGTGTCTTCAGGATGTTCTTACTACAGTTGCTTTCCAACAGTGCACACCATCAACCCAGAGGTGCCTGGTCATCTGACCATGCCTAACATTTCATGTCCTCTGTGACAGAAATTGTGGACTGGTACCCTGTGCACAGGGACACCATGGAGAAAATTGTGAAAATGTGTTGGCCTTGTTTGAAGTCCATGGAAGTTGTGGAGTACCTATTCCAGTGGATTTGACAGTATGTGTAGCTCTATGTATATTAGCTACAGGGACCTTTCAGTGACCTATGAGATATACAGTTGAGGTATCTCAGATCTGTGCCTTGCGAATACCCCATCAGTTCCTTGATGCCATGTTTTACCATGTGGGGGGTATCTGTGGTTCTCATGTACCTCAGAGGGGAGTAAAAACACTATGCAGAAGTTCCATGATATAACTCCTTTCTCTGAGGTACTGCAGCATATAGACTGTACCTATATTGAAAGAAGACAGGATGATGGGGATAACATCAGACATGGAAGTGATCTGTCCAGTAGTAGACAGATGTCTGAATCTGTGCCTAGTACTCATGGGCAAGTCAGTCTACACAAGGGGGTTAGTACTGGTGCACACGCAGATATGGTTAATGCCATCCCTGAGGTTTATGTGTCAGTGGCTACAACTCAACGTATATTCAGGGCCATTATGGAGGTACAGGTTAATTCCACCACAGCCATGGTATAGACAGTAAGGGTGATCTTGGCTGTGCATTGTGACCTATGAAAATGCATGTCCCATTTGTGTGATTAATTGTATAAACTGAATCAAAGATTGGACTGTGGGGTGTCTATATTGGCTCATCTGGCAATGGCAAGTGGCTGTCCTTATGGCTGGTCATCTGTTACATCTGCAGATGTTAGTTACAATTCCCATTGTAAAACAAGATCCCACTCTTGTAGTGTTAGCACTTTCATATCAGCATTGGTTTTGAAGGTATCTACACTGAGGAGAGAGTGCTCCCATATCCATGGCCATTGTCATGCAGGCACATTCTCCAATGAAGGTCAGTCTAGGTCATGTAGCCAAGGTCATGGTACAGCCAGTGGAACTCTAGACAGGGCCAGCACTCATGACTGAGGGGCATGTACAGGAAGCTGAAATTCCTGTCATGCATGCCCAGGATCTGTCCTGTAGGCTGAGCGACAATACTTCATCAAGTGCTGTGGCTGTCTCCCTGCAGACAGATGCACACACACATGGACACACGCACGCACACACACACACACACACACACACGCACACACGCACACACGCACACACGCACACGCGCACACGCACACACGCACACACACACACACACACACACACACACACACACACACACACACACACACACACACACACACACACACACACATATACACACACACACACATACACCAACTGACTTTGATCCTTTTTGACATTAACTCCTCCACAGTTCAGTTCTCAAAGTGCCCATAAAAGCAATTTTTCTTTTGGCTCACCTCTGCACTAACAGTCACATATTTTCCTGTGAAAGACATGCACCCCTGTACTTCCTTGCCCACAGTGTTTTTCTATACAAAGCAACATCGATTGGAATTCCTTCTCATCTAGCTCCCCATCTAGCAGCATAAATCTACATGGCTTTTCTCAGCTCATATCCACTCCTACCAGACTAGGTAAACCCCAAAACAAAAACAGCATCCTGGACTGGATCCTTACTAATAAAGATCCTGACCAGTACTCAGCAGGTACTCACCCAGAGGACATGAGTGATCACTTACTCACCTATGTTATCAAATTCAAGAAAATCACCCCCCTTCTTACAACCATAAAAAAAATCAGGAACAATAATAAATTCAACGCCTCCATTTTTCAAACTGAACTTAAAGCCCACAACTGGACAATACTCAAATCTCTTCCTCTTGAAGAGGCAGTTATTTACTTCAACACCACCTTCCTCAAGATTCTAGATTCCCATGCTCCAATACGGTCCATTAGAACTAAAACCAAAACCGCACCATGGCTCTCTAAGGAAACAAAATCCAAAATCCTATCTAGAAACAAGATGTGGGTCACATGGCGTACCTCTAAAGACCCACACTCCCACCAAACCTTCCGGCAACTTAGAAATGAAACTAAAAGAATGATCTTAAATGATAAAAAAAACTTCTTCCTCCACCTCCAACACAAACACCTTAATAATCCACAAAAATTCTGGGCAGGCTAAACAAGCTCCTGCACCCAGGCCAGGCAACCACCCCCACTCCAACAACTTGCAAACAACAGTGCCCTGTAAACATTGCTAACACATTCAATAGTTTCTTCACAGAAACTATACAATCCCTGGCCACACAATTCAAACAAACAACCAGCCCACTCCACTACCCATGCCAGCAGAATACTACAACTACATCAGATCATCTATTTACCTTTGATCCAGTACCCATATCCTCTATAACATCTCTTCTTAAAAACTAAAACCCACTAAGCTAGCAGCTGACCTTCTCCCAGCTGAGTTTCTGCAAAAAGCAGCTGAGGCCATTTCCTATCCCGTCTCCATAATCATAAACCATACCTTGTCAGAAGCCTTCATCCCTCCATATGGAAAATGTCCCACATTATTCCTCTCCATAAAGGTGGTAGCTCACTAGAGCTAACCAACTACAGACCTATAGCTATACTCTCACCCCTGGCCAAAATTATGGAAAAGTGTGTCCACAAACAACTGATGGAACACCTCACCAAAAATAAAATTCTAGCCAACTCCCAACATGGCTTCAGGCCAAATCACAGTACCACATCAGCCCTACTATCCTTTTCTAATACCATCAATAACTTCAGAAACAATAATAAACTATCATCTGCTCTTTTCTTAGACCTCTCCAAGGCCTTTGATATGGTGAACCACATTCAACTCCTCCATACATTAAAAAAACTATCATTCAGCAATTCCACACTGAAATGGTTCCAATCCTACCTGTCCAATAGGCAACAGGCTGTTCTATGGCAGGACAAACTATCCACATGCCTACCTGTTACACTTGGAGTTCCCCAAGGATCTATTCTTGGCTCTCTTCTCTTCACCATCTTTGTTAATGACCTGCCCACAATCACCCCCCCATGCCACATGCATTCAATATGCAGATGATTCGACTATCATCAGCACTGCCTCCAACCTGGCAGACCTCACTGCTTCAACCCAAAACACCTTCAACCTAATAGAAAAATGGTTCTCAAGTCATCAACTAGTTCTCAACCCCAACAAAACAAAACTACTTACTTTCTCACCCACTAACAAGACTCTTCCCCCCACCTTCTCTATTACATCCTCCAATGGAATCACTATATCACCAGAAGCTCACACAAAGCTATTAGGTGTTACCATTGATAACTCCCTTAAATTTGACACCCATTTCAATCTAATCATCAAAACCGTCAATAAAAAGCTTGGCTCTCTCTATAAAGTAAAACACGTTCTCACTCCTCACGCTAAAATTACAATTGCCAGCACACACCTACTATCAACTCTTTTCTATGCCTCCCCCTTTTTACAAACCTAAACAAGACAACCCTTAACAAACTTTCTTCTTGTTACAATCACATAGCTAGATTTGCCACAAATTCCACCTTTAGAACGCACCACTGCACTAACTTGAAGCAACTAGGGTGGTTAGAGTTTTCCAGCCAACTCCATTTCAACCAACTCAAAACAGCTCACCAGATACTGTATCACCCAGAGAAAACACCAGCTCTAAAAAACATCATTCACCCCTATATTAACCTGCAATCTTTACACTCCTCCAATAAGATCTTAGCTCAAACTACCAAAGCCAATAATTCTGCTGGGGATTCTCTATTCTCAAACTTTGTAGGTAAAATGTGGAACTCCCTACCGACCATGCTCACCTCAGAACCTTCACTCCTACAATTCAAAAAAAAGCTTAATCCCCATCTCAATACTCTCTGGCAATGTCCCTGTTCCAAACCTGATTAACCACTATCATTTACCCTTCTCTTGCCTCACTATCCTTAACCGCGTTTTAACAAGGCGCCTCGCCTTTGTAACTGACCTATGTTTTTTTTTTTTTTTTTTATATACTGCTGTTATTTTTTTCCCAAGATGTGATGTATCTTTATATTGTATTTAGAACTCAACTATCTTCCTTTTTTGCATTAACAATGTTCATATGTCTGTTATGTACCTGGAGCTTTTCTCCCCGGGCCTCCGCTGAAAATGGACATGTATCCAGTCGGACTCTCCCGGTTAACAAATGTAAAATAAATAAAAATAAATAAATAAATAAATAAATAAATGACGAGGGTGATATATCTCTTACAAAGATGATTTAATGGTAATACAATGAGTTTTGATATTCATGGTTTCTGTTTGGAAATTACAGTTTATCATATATTGTAAGACATTCACTAACATTTTGAGCAACTGAGCAACTAATAGGGAGCTAATAACAAGCTCTACTTTCAAAATGATTACAAACAGATAGCTTTCCATAAATCAAAAGTGAAACACACACACACATATACACATGCATGCTCAGTGCAACAGGCATGCAACTCAACAGTGCAAAGTGGTAAATGCTGACAGTGAAAAAATATATCTAATAGGTCTTTGCTTGTAAGTTCATGTACTTCAGTTCACAAAAACCTATATCTGCATAGTAGGATCTGTAAATGAGCTAATCAGTTATACAAATCATTTGTTTTGAAAACTGGAGTTCAAAATGTGTTGTATGTAAGGTGTGCATTGTTTGAAAGGTGTAAGTAAGTGAGGATTTGTGTATAGTGTTATGGATGAATGTAGATAAAACTCTCTAGAGAATCACCACAGCTAAAAACTTATTTATTAAAATAAAATAAAAAATGAATAATTGAGGGACTGTCAACACAAATGAGAACTCTAAACAATTAGCACTTTTAGCTATTCAGCCTTCTTCAGATCGTATCTTGCACAGCTCTCTAACCAGTATTAAACAAAGCTGAGCCAATCATTAGAATGCTTTGCCGAAGGCATTTACTTAATTAATCACTCAGAGCCTCCTTGACTGAAAACCATAGCAGTCAATCATGGCAATTAAATGTGACAAGCCTCCTATATTTAACCTGTAGTCAGACGTCTATTCTACAGTATTGGTTTAAGTGGAATCGTTGTATTTAGTCCAGGGGGACAATCAGCCCTTAGGTTCACTATCCAGCTCACTTCGCACAATTCCTATCTGTCATGACTTCATCTGAGCCTAATGCTTCTTCAGACTTCATTTTCCATAGTGCACTTTATACCTCCATTAGTGTGAGCTCCTCTTTCCAGTTTAATATAAGCCGTGCATTTGAAAGTTTAGTTTCTATAGGTTGTCTTTATTTAGAAGATTCTTGAGGTACTGCTTCTATCTGCTGTCGATCTCTTGTGGACTGGTGTGCTGATCACTTTTGCTATTTCGTATGAACAGCATATGCTAACTAGCTTCTTTCTGTTATTTCCTTACAGCCTGATGGTGCTATCTGCTGTCTCTCTTTTCAGAAGCTTGTTGAGTTTTTTCTGATGCCTTATTTTTTGCTGTTGTGGCTGTTCCCAGCCTCTTGTTCTAGTCATCCAGTATTCCTTCTTAGCCTGGCCTATATTTTCTATCTCTCGCTTCTTCCTTTACTCCCTCATAATTTCCTTGAATTCTGCATCCCTCCAGCAGTTTCCTTATTTACCTTATTTCCATACCTGGGTCAACTGCATATCTGCTCTGCTGTCTTCACGCAGATGTTTTAAGGCACTACCTCCCCCTATTTCCTCTTCCTCCTGACCTACTAGAGTCTTGATTATTTCCTCGAACTCTTGTGGTTTTATGTTAGTCATCTTTCAGGTTTTTCAGCATAGCCTATATTGATTTTAGAGCAGTCTGTGACCTCTCCATGCAGCTGATTGTGGCAACTAGTGATTTTTGCTGCAAGCTCTTTTACATATCTCAAGTCATGAAGCCTTCTCTATCTTTACACTGGAGTCTTACTGCCATTGCATCTGTGACTCATTCCAATGGCATCCCACAGTAACTTCAGATGACTTGCTCAGCACGATTCCAAGTCCATATCTGAGCTCCCTATGAGTAGGAGACTGGATCATGGATCAAGAAACTCTGCAGCACTGCCTTTCTACCGTGCCTTTTGGATGTACAGGGTATCCAGTCTTTTTCTTACCATTATGCCTTTTCCTAACTTATACTGACCTAAAATGTATTTATGCCTACTGTCTAAAATGTATTAGCTGTTGTTTTACAGTTTGTTCATTTTATTGTGAATCTTTTCTCCCTGTGCCTCTGTTGAAATGGGCAGTCTGTCTACCCAGTAAGGCCATATGGGTAATGCATAGAATAAATAAATTAATAAATGTGTATCTTACACTTCCAGGCTGCATCCCATAAACCAATCTATATTCAGTGTTGCAATCCTTACTTCTTTTTTGGCAGGTTGATTGTTCTGCATCCACTTTTCACTCTAAAAATGTATCTCAGGTAATCCATTCTGTCCAAATGGACAACAGTCAGTCAGTAATTTATTGACCTAAGGCTACTGGGCTTTATGGCAGGCAGACAATGGATAATATCCATGTGTAGATCCCTCCCATTGTTAGCATGACTTCCTGACATAGGTCTGAGTAGGTCAGGTCCTTAAACCATTTAGCACTGGCAAAACTCCCTGCCCCATTTTTTATTGACATTAATCAATATGACCAAATTATGTAGAGCCAGTTTTTGCACTGCCAAGGTGCTAGCCTTGCTACTGCACTCAGTCTGTGGTCTGAGTCCTCCTGTGAAGACAATACTTTACACCACAGTTGATGCCAAAAATTAGTTGCTGCACATGATTATTCCCCATTAGACATTTCCTATAATACATTCTGCTGCCTATGTGTCAATGTTCACAAAGAGCTGCAGTGACAATCTTGTCAACATCTTCACCCCACAGACATGGTATTCAGTGTTCAATCCTGACCTCTGGCCACTTACTGTTTAAATGGTCATGTTCTCCCAGTGCCTGTAAGGGTTGTTATAACCTCATAAAAACAAGATGTCTGCTTCTGCTTCAAGAATAAAAAGTATCAAGATCAATGCAAATGTATTTGTTACTTTGGAAAATGCATTTCATTTTAACTAAGACTCGCTTCTTTCTCGACTGTGAAAGTGTGTGTATTATGTGTATTATGGGAGAATCTTCAGCTTGGGCTTTGCTGTACTAGGGTCACATAATAATTTCTTTGCTTTGAGTCTGGCATGCTGAATCTTACCTTTCGCCTTCAGGTGTGTCTGTTTGAAAACAGGAAAGCCACCTTCTGAATCCAACCTAAAGAATTTTAGCTGGGGAACTCATAAATAGAGGTCCTGTCTCTTAATCACAATCATTTAACAGTGGCTGCTGAAAAATACCATTGGGACAGAACTATGGAATGTAAGGGCTTCAAGCATTCTAGTTTGAACTTGAAAGCCAGAGAGAGACAGAGAGAGATCCACATCCATACATATTTTAATTTAATTTTTAAATAGATTTTCTAATTGCAAACTATCTTTATGAATGCTTTATTTTTATTTTGTACTGCAAACTCTTTAGTATTTGCAGATTTACTTGGACATGAGTGTATTGGCTTACTTATTTGGGGTAAACATTATATTATTTAACTTTAAATATGGTTTGTTTATTCATAAGGAATTATGCATTTCACCTGTGTGTCAGACTGTTTGACATCTGTCTTAGAATGGTGACTGCTTTGATTTAATTGCAGCCACATAGGCAGTAGTCTACTTAACACCGAAAGTGTGATAAGAGACCTTGGGACATAGGTGGACAGTAGTCTCTCCTTTGATAATCACATCACCACAGTAGTCAGGAAATCCTTCTGTGTGGCACACTTCATCACAAAAGGTTTCTCATCCAGGAAAAAAGAGGTCATTGTTCCCCTCTACTCATCATTCATTAGACCCATTATAGAATAAAGTGCCCCTTTTGGTATGTAGCTCACAAGACATCTACAACAACTGGAAAGGCTGCAGAAATACCTCACAAAGAGGATTACCAGCCTCAAACAGATACCCTATGCAGTCCTTCTCAAAAAACTCCAACTTTACTCCATCACATATCACCTACTCAGAAGTGATCTCTGCCTAACATACAAAGCTATGCCAAACCCAGAGCTGTTGGACATGCTCCACTTAAATAAATCACAAGTCCTCCAAGCTACACGCTCTAGGGACCTAAACCTTGTCACAAGAATAAACAGAACATGCTGGAGGGATAGATTCCTGTCCCATTGACTTCCCATACTCTGGAAGAAACTACCTATCTATATCAAACAAAGCTCCTCATTAACACTCTTCAAGAAAAATTTTGGTGATTGGATAGGAGAGAGGAAATTCACCCCGAGGATCACTTCTGTGGCTCTGCTCAACAGGGGCACAGGAAAATAATTTTCTTAGGTGACGAATGCCAGGGTATCTTTTTGGCTAGACTTATATAGGCCCTAGGACCAATAGCCTAGTACCTACCTATGAACCTATGAACCTATGTAAACATTTAAAAGCTATTTATTTTAACAGCATACTGCAAGAAGTGTTTTTGTTTTGCTAGTTTTATCTAACTGCAAAATATCTTATAACTTGGGAAGGAGAAAACTAGTGATATAAAGTTATCATCCTGCACTTGTTCAGAATATATTGTGTGAGTATTTGCATTTTAACATAAAATAATGGTCAGTTTCAAGTACCGTTGGTAAGGTTATACTGGTAGGCAATGGGCCTTGATCTGAGGTGGATAAAATGATGGGGAGCAAGTGGTGTTTATTCTGAACTGCAGCTGGACAGTGTGAAGCTTATCTTGGTATTGAAGGACTAGATGATTATCCAAGGCAACAGAACACATTTACTATATAGTATAAAAGAAAATCTCTCTTTGAATTTTAATTGGAGCCAGTGAAAGCAATCAGTCCCCCATGCTGCTAGATCCATTGTGCATTCAAATATTGATGGCACGAGTGTGGGAGGTAGAACCACTACTTCCTGTCCATCACAATCATCACTACCCTTTTCCAATCATTAATTCTACTCTGTGTGGGGGTACACATTAAAGTGCAGCTGTTACATAGCTTAGAACCATTCACAGTCCCTTATGTATGATAATATATTGCATAACAACCTCCTTTCATGAGCAACTCCATTACGTGTTATATAATAAAGTATTAAAACATACTGCCAATTCTGTGTATAGTACATGCTGCTTTATGCACTTTATATATCTCTAACATTTGTAAACATCTATTCCAATTGTTCTACATAGGTAGGTTCAAGTAAGACTACTTTGTGTGCTAAATTCCTTGAAACGTAATTACTTTGAAAAATGTGTTTTATTCTGACAGATCCAGTTCACACATGCTCAAGATACATCTACTCACAGCTGTACAGATCTTCACCATATGACAACAAAGCAAAATTAAAGCCCCCAAAAAAATGGTAGCTTGCATGTGAGGACTTTGCCCCAACACCTCCTTTACTTTCCATTTCATCCCGAGGTCACCCCACTTTTAAATAAGAGCAACAGCAAACACATTAAAGAAGTGTCTATTTCTTACCCTGTGAGATAAGCTCAATGACTACAAAACAAAGTAAACTTTGAAGACTCAGAAATTGCTGCTATAATATGCAGGCTGCAACATGCTAAAAAAACAACAAATACAACTTTGAACAATTATACACAATCAACAATCAGCTAATATATATATATATATATATATATATATATATATATATATATATATAGATATGCACATACACACACACACACACACACACACACACACACACACACACACACACACATATTTTGAATTGTTGAACATCTCCTACATAACGTAAAACACAAAACAACACTTCACTAACTCCATTTAGTAGGTGGGCAAGCCCCCCTGCACCCCCCTCACAGCCCCTGCTACTTAAATATTCCTACTCTGAGATCGCACTACAGTGCAGAAAAGGGAAATCTCCCAGTTCTGCACTGTATAGAGATCTCCTCTATACATGTTCGACATTTCAAAATGTCAATCATATGGTCTCAGATATATGAATGTCGGCATTCTGAAATTTCAAACAGCTCAAGTAGACCCATATACATATATATATATATATATATATATATATATATATATATATATATATATATATATATATATATATATATATATATATATATATATATATATATATATATATAGTTTCACTTCAGAATCCTGCAATATGACAATCCTAAACTTCATAATCCGGAAGCCCAAAATCCTGAAAATTCAAAATCCTGAAAACTAAAAATCCTGAATCCCAATATACTGAAAATATACAGGACACAAAGAATGACAATATTCCTGTAGAAGGAATCACAGAAACACATACAAGACAAAGGATAACACTTTTCACCAAGTATAGGCAGGGGGGCAAGCCCCCCTGCACCCCCTGCTGATTAAATATATGAACTCCAAGATTGTACTCCACAGCAAAAAATGGCAAACATACCATCACATGTTTCATGACTACCTGTTGTAACCTTAGTAATGTTCCCTTTTAACTTGCTATGTTACAACATAAGTTATGATAGTGTAATGAAGTGCATTCTTGGAGTTGTTATATTTAAGTAGTAGGGGGTGTGGGGGGTGCAGCCCCCCACATGGGGGGTGTAGGAGGGCTTGTGCCCTGCTTATATTTGGTGGAATGTCATATGGTTTATGTCTGTAGTCAGCATATGTATCCTGTGTGTTTTCAGTATTTTGGGATGCAGGATTTTGAGTTTTCAGGATTTTGAATTTTCAGGATTTTGGGTTTCCAGATTATGAAATTCAGGATTGTGATATACACACACACACACACACACACACACACACACATATATATATATATATATATATATATATATATATATATATATATATATATATAAAATCTCATATCAATCGATGGTCAGTAAATCTTTATACAAATGTTCAGTTGTAGTTCTGGTCTGCAAAGTGGACCTTTATTTTTAACTGGGCAGCTTCTTCTCTGCTTTCTGTGCATGTCACTTTTGCATAGAAAGGAAAAACTATCAAATATGAAATACCCCAAATAATGGGTTAGATTTAAATGACCTACATATAATACTTAATCCATGGGAGAGCTGATAAATCTGTGGTCTATATTGCTTCATAAATATATTCTGCTATAAGGCAAGAGTTGGACTAATCTAATAGCTATACATATCTCTTTCCAGCTCAGGTGCAGCTTCAATAGAAACTAAAACATTCTCAAAAATATATTTGGTGAATTTCTACCTGAAATACAAGCTTTTCCTCACACATCTTAGTACTCATCCCTCGATATCATCCACAAGTTAGACCACATCTTGATGACCTCATCTGTGGTGGCCTTTAAAAAAGAACACTGTTTCCACCTTTCCAGCTAGCATGTTTCTCCAGTTGCTTTGCTGTCTTTGCATAGACATGGTAAAATTATCAGGCTCAGTTCAATTGAATTAATTGAGATAAAATTTATGTTATAACAAAGACTAACAGAATGTGTAGCATAATTGTGAGAATGTCAGACTTTGCAATTACAATGCTAAGAGGCAAAAAGAATTATGTCAAGCTAGACTTGAAATATATCATAGTACATCTAAGAACACTGAACATTTAAAAGTAGGCTCCTTAAGCAAACATTTCCATTCAATAGTTTCAAAGTCCCATGATGTGTTGCATTCCCATTCATCTTATTTATTTCTATAATCATTACCGACTTTTCTTTTTTTTTTTTTTCAGAACTGGTACTCTGTATTATAAATACTTGCCTTTTTCTGTTTGTTATTGACAGTGCAATCAAAGACTGAATGTCAACATATCATACTTTGAGTGTAATTTTGTGGATTTATTCAGATATAGTTGAAATGCTTTCTCAGACTTTCTGGAAAAAGAGCGGAGACTTTCACATAAAAAAATGCTTATTCTATACAAATTGCAGAAAAACATTTTTCAAATTTGAGGGCAGTGAATTATCTCCAGTAATATGCTAAATTAGAATCATAAAACATTTACTCAAGTAATCAAATTAATCCAAGTGTACATTCTTGCCTTAGCAAATTAAAGCTGAAGAACTGATTTGTCCAATAATATAAAACTGGGTCCGGAGCAGAAAAAGTGTAGAATAATTTAACTGCACTTTATTTTCCTGTAAGTTATATTTATTTACACTATATCAATAATTCCAACATCTGAAATATTTACTTTGATCTGTTGAAAACATTTTGGCAAAATATAACAGATGATTATATAAAGTGCTTGCCACCATATTTTCAGTAACATTTTTTATTAAATTTTCATTTAATGCCTAATTTTGACAAGAAACCACACATGCATTCAATTATTAGAATGGCAGTAAGGTATTTTGATACAATGTCTTGTGGTAAAATGCTTCCTTTGAAAGCTGCTGGATCGAACTGCAAGGATTTCACAACATGTGCTGCTAATAAATATTGTTTTGAATCTATTGTTTGGTTTGTGTCCTGCATGGAATATGTGACATGTACAGTAATCTCAGTTGAGGAAATACAGATTTGTTTTTGGTTAGGATATAAAGCTTATGTTGTAATACACATTTACTTTCTGAAAGGATACCTCTTTTGTCAAGTACATTAAGAATTTTTGAGAAAAATACAACATACCATAAACTGCAAAATATAAAAAAGAAGTAGTTATCTGACTAAAGCCAGCAACATAATGACCAGCAAGCAGGCACCATACGATGTTTCAGTAAGGAGACTTGTGCAGGATCTTTTGGTTTATTTTTTATGGCATCAGATTTAAACGGTGACACTGAATGATAATTTAAATTCTAGAAACTGTTAACAGTAGTTAACATCAGATTTCTACTGAAATGTAGTGGACACTAAGCAACAATGAACATTTGTCATAAATATAACTGAAGACAATAATCTTAAATTATCTGTGATAGTTACAGATTAAATAAAGAGTGAATAATAATTTAAAATGATTAGCACAGGTCTGACTGACAAAAGTATGCGTTGATCCCAGTTTTGTCAGCAGAATCATCTCCTTATAGCTACACAGTTCTAATTATGCGCAAGCAAGCACCTGCAACATCTGATACCTGTAGTCTTTCAGCAAATCATAGCTCTCTTTACACAACTGAATGTTCACACACAAAGTCCTCCCTCCACATTTGTCACCTCCCTATAAATAACATGCCACAAATGTAATGTCAGGCAAATGGACCTCTGTACCACAAAATCCAGACTCATCCAAGCCCATTTCTGTATTTCAGACATCTGCTGTTAAAACAGTTTTCTTACTGCCTACATAGTCAACTGTCTAATGCAGGAACAATGATAAAATGAGCAAATTTAAGATTTCTTGTAGAAGGAAAAGGAAACCCAACACACACACACACACACACACACACACACACACACACACTCGCACACACACACACACACACACACACACACACACACACACACACACACACACACACACACACACACATTTGCTGTAATTCAAAATGTTGAATAGTCGCATGACTGAAATGTTTTTGTGGGTGCAAAAAAAAGACAGAATGCACAAATGACTGAATGCTCATTTGTGTGAATCGTACACACACACACTATATATATATATATATATATATATATATATATATATATATATATATATATATATATATATATATATATATATATATATATATTTATAAGTTTAGCTGTATACGGTGAGGGTAAGATGGACTGTGCAGGAAAAGTAATTTTTGAAAGTAATAGTGGTAGTTGTGAAGATGTGCAGGACTGTGTTATAGCAATTATTGTATATGTGAAAGTGTTTCCAGCTTCAGGTTAGAGTAAGTGTTTTTTAAAGGGATACATTCAGTGTTGTGCATGTGTGTCCTTTTGCCTTGTGTAGTGGTACTTTTACAGAAAAAGGTTTTGCAAATGTAATGTGTAGGGTTAAGGTCAGGGGCAGGGTTAGGATTAGCATGCATGAGCAAGGTGGTGCAGATGAGCAAAGCAATAAAGGTCCCAAATGGAGATTCATGTACTCATAGAATGTTATTAGGCTAATGACCTAGGGGGGCCTTTTTAAGAATATACACGTTTTCTTCAAAAGAATGATGATGCCCTGAATCCAAATAGGACATTGAGGACCAAGCATTATAAGTAAGCTACCTCTTATGTTCCATAAGGAACACTGATGCCAGGCCCGGTGTAAATTTCCTATTCCCCATCTACTGGTCTATGATGTACTTAAACTTGGTATTAGACAAACTCAGCTTCACATGTATGGGAAACCTGTTCCATAGGAGGGACAGTCTCTGGGACATATATCTGTCTCTCTCCAGCATGTTCTGTTTAAGTCATAGACAAACTTCAGGTCACTAGACCTTGTATTTCTGGTACTCTTTGAATTTCAAACTTTCAAACTTCAGGTCGTTAGACCTTGTATTTCTGGTACTCTTTGACTTACGAGTATGTAGGAGATTCGTAAGTGTGGGGTTTGTGGATGCCTTGTAAGCCAGGCATAGATCACCACTCAGCAATCTATAGGAGACTAAGTAGAGGGAAAGGGCTTTGAAACACTCTGCATAATGCAGGTTTGATACAAGTTGCATTCTTTTTATAAGAGCCTCTGAGTCCACTGTAGTTTCTTAGGGTTAGAGGAAGTCTTAGGTAAGTTTAGAGCAAGACAAAGATATATTAACCATAAGGGGTTCTAATCTATCAATTACCAGGTGGTCTGTTATGCACTAGATATAGGATACTATGTGTCTGTAGGCCACACAGTTCATACGACTCACACATACACTACATGTCTGACATATACCAATGGTTTATGAAAGATGTTTTTCCCAGTGGACATCTTATTGGTGATGCTGCATTTTCCCTGGAGCCATGGCTAATGACACCTTTAGAAATCCACAAATTGTGGCAGGGAATGGCTGCAACACTGATTTATCACACATCTAGTTCATTCATAAATGTGAGCTTATTCTGCTAAAAGCTGGCTTTTACTGTCTGGATATATCTGGTGTGCCAAGCACTAAGACCATGCAAAAAAAAAAAAAAAAATATTAGCAGTCTGCAATTTTACACAACATAATTTTGTTCAAACAGGTATAGCAGGTCAGATGAATTCAGGAGTAGTAAGTCCTAGACTTAGTAGTGGAGATAGTGCCTAATGTGGAGTTTGTAAAGGAGTTGGCTCATTGGGGGAGGGAGGGACTGTGAAGTAGGAGGTGTCTAATGAGGAGTCTATGGAGGAGCCGGCTATTGTAGAGGAGCCTGTTAAGGAGGAGGTGCCTAATAAGGAGTCTATGGAGGAGCTGGCTGCAGGGGCTAACTATGTTAGATGATGGGGGCACAGTATGCTATGATATTTGCTAACAGGCATCATCTGGTTCATTACTATGGCCCAAATTAAATCAATATACAGAATATTGCAAATGATGCATGCAAACTTACACCTAGGCTGCACTATATAATACATAAACTGTAGATGCCGTGCATCAGATATAGGCTATCCAAATATAAGAGAGAATAGGGTGCAGTTATCATCATATGCACAAGAAGGGAGAGCTACAGTGACAAGTTACAACACTGGTCATTGTTTCCATGTGAGGAGTATGTGTGTGTGTGTGTGTGTGTGTGTGTGTGTGTGTGTGTGTGTGTGTGTGTGTGTGTGTGTGTGTGTGTGTGTGTGTGTGTGTGTGTGTGTGTGTGTGTGTGTGTGTGTGTGTGTGTGTGTGTGTGTGTGTGTGTGTGTGTGTGTGTGTGTGTGTGTGTGTGTGTGTATGTGTGTATACATGTATGTGTGTGTATGAGACATGTCCAGAGAGTTGGGTAGACTAGAGAGAGAATTACCGCTCAGAAATCAGTCACTACATATGATCACTCATGCTTTTTGAAATTCATCAAAGTTTCTTGCCTACCATCACTCCTCTCATATTTTTAGAAAGGAATGTAATTTGCTGCAGGAATGCTTAAGGAGACATGAGCTAAAACCAAAGGATGAATGGTGGCCCAGGATAGTGGCTTACAATGTCCACTAAAAACATTAGCGAAACAGACAGATGCAAGTTCTGTAAAACAGAACTGGGAACATTTGCGCATCTTGTTGCTTAGTGTGCTCCACTTGCAGCAGTGGCCCAATATACTAAAATGCACAATAATGTGACAAGACTGCTGCACTGGGGATTGTTCAAATGCTACAATATAGAAGTAGCTGGGAACTACAAACAATTATAGAGAATAATGAAGTTTATATCACATGAGCTTGCCCATTACCAACAGTTCAAAAACTGATACAATAAAACCAGATATAGTAGCCCATAAAAAAGAAAAAAAGTAGTGTTGATTGTTGAAATTACTACACACGATGATAATGGTGTCTTACACAGAAACAGTCACAAAGTCATAAATTACCGTGATTGCAAGCAGAAGCAAGAACAATGTGGAAGAAAGATACCCAGTCAGTTGCAGCAGTAGAGGGGGCAACAGGAGTAATGGAAAAGAATTTACAATCATACTTAAATATGCCACCAATACATATAACCCCCATATGAATTACAGAAGGAAGCAACTCTGTGCACATTGTGAGCACTGATAAGAGTACTCTTGGCTAACATCAAGGACTGAAACAATACTCATTTTATGAACTCTAATTGTGCCCTGACTTATGAAAGGGGTCCATTAAACCTAGATGTGTGCTACAAGATACAAGAATATTTATTTACTTTGAGCCAATATTGCAATCAGGCCCTTTCTTCTGGTCAAATCGCGATGCATACCCTGCCGTTTCCTTGCTTGTCTGAAGTTGTAATTAGTTATTTTCAAATAAACTGACACATAAACACTCTTGGTGCATAAGTATTTTCTTAAATGTATAAAGAATCATCCTCGCAACAGCATTCATCTCTCTCCCAACCTCCAAGTTCTTGTTTTACTTTCTATCACTGCACCTTCCCTGTGACTTTCCTGACATTTGCTGGACATTTTCTCTTTTCTAATATGTGCATGCTTCACTTTGTGTAGCACTGTCATATAGAAATTGCAATATTCTCTTTATTTGTTGATCATCAAGTCATCATGTGTGATTGACACTAATCCAGTCTCAGTGCTGAAGCTTCTATCAAATGCAACCTCTGGGTTTACAGTGATGTTAGAAGAAGAACTACAGAAATAATTGCTTCACTTGGTTTGCTGTCTATTTTTGCTCTGTCTTGATGTTGTAGTACTTGGAATGTTTTATGTTTGACGCAAACCAATAGTATACTGTCATTTACATATAGCAAGACAAGAGCGAATGAATTGTGACAACCAGACTGCATATAAACCATCAATTAGCACTGTATGTGAGGCCCTTCAGCCAGTCTTTGAAAAAAAAAAACATTAGTGTATGATTCACCATTCACAAAGCTTCAACATACTGTATGTAGTCTGAGTTTAAACCTTTAACTAATCCATCAGTGTACCAGGCCACAATGACTTATACATTCTGAAATAACCATTCATTTAAAAGTAAAATAAATTATGATTTAAAAAAAGTTATGGTTCAGAATATGTAAGCCAGTAGCACAAGATTAATTTATATGTATGTTTATACATAGAAATAGAAATATTCATATCTTTAAAGTGTAGTGATATTGCCTTTAGTTTACAACACCCATAAAAATGGCATGTTAGCAGCAGCTGCATAAGTCCTTAGGCCATTACGTCATTAAAAGTACAGATTCCTGGATACGATACATTTTTTTCTGTCTTTCATGTACCTATTCAATTTTGTTTTAAACATATTTGCACTGCCAGTTTTCCTAATTTCAACTCACAGTTTATTGTAATATGTACAAATAAATTGAGTAAAGCTTAGCTGTAAAGCTATTTTTTATGTAAGTAAAATAAATGGAAAAATATTTTGGGCAACAGATAGTGATCTTTCAGAAGTTTGGGTAAAAAAATGTGTTAGAATGTGATAAGAAGATAGTGAGACAAACAGTGTCTGTCAGACTAATAGGAACCTGCCCTTATGGGTTTAGTAAGCAATGTAGGTTTATTAGTATTGGGTCTACTGTTTATTTTCCTCACTTGAATTATTCTATGACTCTCAATTCTCATTTGAATTGTACTTGTATGATTCTGGTTTATTTTGCTATGTGCTCATATTGCAGGGGATTTAATACAGGGAAAAAATACAAAAAGGTTACAGAGTGTATTGAGGAACATGTTATGGCAATAGAAAAAAAAATTATCATTGTGATGCTTTAGAAAAAAGTCTGAATTCTTCAAATTTAAATAAGTTTTTGTTTGCTAGTATACAAAATTTCACTCACAACTTAAGGGGAGGTGATTTTAATAATTTCTTAGAAGTGAATGAATTAAGATAGCAACTCTTTTATAATCCCTATAATATACCGGGACTGAGTGAAAATGTTAATATTAAATGTTATTTAAAATTTATGCCAGCTAGATAGGACATAAATATTATACTATTATGTTTCTATAGAATATAATGAGTCACATATTTTAATTATATTTAAATATGATGAGTGAGTGTAGTAATTTGGTCCGATGCAGTTTGAGTGGTTTGTGAATGAAAGCACTAATGTTTTTAACAAGTTTACACATACAAGTTGGTTCAACTTTGTTGTTTTTAACTGAGAGAAGTATCTATCCTGTCTACTTCCTTTATTACTTGTAATCACAAGGATCTCAGTTTCTGACTATAGGAAAGGGTATCTCAATAAAAAGACCAATTTTGGTTGTAAAAATCATCATTCAGAGTTGCACTCTGTGTATAGCTTATCTCTTAATAGTTTATACAAAACACGAGAGAGACTGATCTGTATTAACCTTGGAGTGAAAAACAGGTTCTTAATACTGTGCACCCTTTTAGTGTAACACAGCATCAAAGATGATAATGATCATAATCATCAACCCCTCTTTTTTTCCCATTTTCTTCGTAGGGTTGGGGTGTTGCATCAACTGCCATCATATCTGTCAGTTTAATGCCACTCTCCTACCTTTTTTGACAATCATGCTTGAATGTCATGGAGCTTCTCTCATACAGCACAATCCATTCTTATCTTTGCGGGACACCCTTATTACTTTTTTGCCTTCTTCCAGTCTGTCACAAGTCTTCTATTATCCTCTGCTTTTCTGTGCATCTGCCCAAACCACAGTAATCCATTCTCTTTGACTGTCTGCTATTTGGGCTTCTGCTATCATGTCATCATTTCTTAGTCTATCTCACATTGTCAATCTTACCACCCATCTCTGGTAGTTCATCTATATCACCTCTATTGTTCTGGATTGGCTGGCTATGTTTCTGTACCATATAGTAGTACTGGTCCACGGTGGTGGTACTGCAGTAGCATTGTCGCCTCACAGTAAGACGCTGTCTGGTTCGATTCTCAGCTAGAGCATCTTCTGCGTGGAGGCATGCGTGAATGGGCGTACCTTCATTGAAGGTTGTGCATCAGGGCTGGTAACTCGGCACATAAAAATCAACTACCAATCATGAGCAGACTGGAGTTCCGCTGTGGCGACCCCTAACTGGGAAAAGCCAAAAGACACAAACAAACATAGTAGTACTGGTCACACCACAGTTTTGTGCATTTTACTTTTTCAGCTTCATTGACATTCTTTGGTCACACACTACTATGACACTCAGTGCCAATTAGCTCTAGCCCCTCTTATTCTAACTTTGGTCTTCTCATTTACTCTTTGTTTCTCCTTAGCTACCCCTCCTAGTTTCTAGGTACGTAAAGCTGTTGACCTGCTCCATTATTTCCCTTCCATCTCAGTTCTTGGCTTCTTCTGATTTCCTACATTTACTGTCATTACAATTGCCTTAGCTGTACTCATTTTCATCCCATGTGCCTTCAGCTTTACATTCCATTAACCTATAATTTGCTGAAGTTCTTGTTTGGAGTGTGCCTGCAATGCCAGATTATCTGCAGCTTTGTTGATCTCTTACCTCAAATCTTCTATTAATGTAGTATATCATGAGTATGAACAACAGCTGAACCCTGATGTGTACCCACTTCCATAGGGAACCCCACTGTGTATCTGAACACTGTTTTGTCCTTTTGTCATTGACTCCTTGTATATAGTCTGCCCTAATTCTACCAGTAATTTTAGGACATTAAAACATTGCAGAACTGTCCAAATCAGCTTTCATGGGACCTTGTCATATGTTTTATTCAAGTCTAGGAATGCCCAGTTAAACTCTTTCTTCATTGCTAGCTTCTTCTCAACTAATTGTCTTACTGCAAATAATGGGTCAGTTATGTTGCATCCTAATCTGAATCTGAGCTACACATCTCCCATGTATACTATTTTACATATCCATTTATCAATCACCCTATCCAGAGCTTTCATGTAGTTTGCCAACAGTTTAATATCTCTGTACTGCCCACAGTTGTTTGTTCTTTTTTCACTGGCACTAGAATGTTTATTTTCCAGTAGTCTGGGACATGCCTTTCACTTTATTGTGCTATGAGTACCCTCTGGAGCTATTTTCCCCTTAACTTACCCAATGTCTTGAGCATATTTGCACTGACCTCATATTAGCCTGCTGCTTTCAATACATTCATTTTCTGTAGTGCTTGTGAAGAAATTAGTCACTGTCATCTGTTCTAGCATGTCTAATTGAGGTTTTGTATATATTTTCAGATTAACCTGTGCATTATTATGCCAGCATGTTAGCTATGATATAGTAAACAGGATCTTACATGCTGATTTATAATTTGTTGTAGAGAATGTTTTAAAGACTTGAACAGTGTTCCTTTACATTTCTAACTGAACATATTTGTGAAGAGGATTCTAAGTGCAGACTGTCTTAGAATACTGATCTGCAGATAATGTCATCAGAATGTTGACAGTTGCTATTACTGTCAGAAGCTGAAAGACAGGAAGGAACTTTAGTAAACAACTGTTGGTTAATTTTCAAAATATGCATTGAAAATTAGAACTGGAACAGTTGCGACAGTTAAGCTAGAGTATAAAAGAGCCTGATGAAGACAGTTGAAGTCAGTAGTTGTCAGTTAACAGCCAGTTAGAGTTGCCAGTTGCACGTGTCAGTTGTTCACAGTTGTACTCTCCAATGGATACCCAAAAATGATGCACCAAGAACTGTAAGCTTGCCTTTGCTCTGTTGTAATAATTTAGTTTAGATCAGAGACAGTGTTCTTTAGTCAGATAGGAAATTATAACTAATCAGTTAAAGTTTTTCTAAATGCTGGATTTCTATCCTACAGTATTGATTTTATTTTCCTGGTGATTGAGTTTTGCTTGTTTATTGGAAATTACTATTTTATATTTTTAATCATTTTGCTCATTATTAAATAACTTACATTGTGGCTGGTCATTCACTGTTTTGTTTAGTGATTTTAGAGTGCTTATACCTGCTTTGATAACTTTCCTGGCCACTCTGAAAGCCTGACTGCTTTAGGTCATTTTCTATCATTTGTTTTAAAATCTAATTTTCATAATCGGACACCCTTTTTAAAGGACATGAAGGCTGTCTGATTGGTGGCAGCATGTTGCTGCATTAATTTGGGGAAGGGGCACAGGTGGAAATCTGTGTCAGGCTTTCCCAGAAGTGTTTGGATATGTGAGATTTAATTTATTTATTTAAGTGTGAGTGTATCAGAGGTCTTAAACTGGGTCACATTGCTCTGAAGTGTGTAATAAGGAGTTACATTAAGGGTGGACAGAAGTATACAGTCCAGTCCCAGGTTATAGGGTGTATTCCTGTTGTGCTCTTATGGAAAATTGTGAATTTTTTTCCTGTTTAAGTGACAGTTTCACATTGGAGTCAGTAGTGAGGATTGGAACTCTTTAATTACTGATCCAGGATAGTAGGGGGTGTCACATTATTGTTGGCAATCTGGTGCGGTATTGACCAGACATCACATTATTTGATGGCAGTGTTGTGGGATTTTTAACTGAACTTCAGTAGCCTGTGGGTAGCTGTCATTAAGGTGTACACTCTCGACAGCCACAAAGTAAACATACAGAATCTTAGTTCACCACAGTTTTATTTATTTTTAGTTAGTTAGTCAAGGACTTGAGCTGTAATCCACAGAAAGACTATGCCATGAAGCCCAATGACTGGAAGCTGAGAGAAGAAAGGAGCCACTCTTGAGATTTTAAGTATTTTCTTCTGATTTTTTGTTTAAAATTTCTGCTTTGCCGCCTACTTTTCGGCATTTTCCGGCTTGCTAAAGTTGATATCTGTATTAGAAACAGTATTTAGAATACATCTAGAGCCTGTTTACTGCATTTCCTGTGTTGTACTTATTTTAAAATCATTTTTTTCTTAAAATTGCATTTTACCTGACTCTGGCCTAGCACTCAAGTGTGGAGTCATTTATTGCACTGTTCTGACTATTTTGCTACTTGTGTATCTCTGCTACCTTTAAAAAAAAAAAAAAAAAAAAAAAATCTTGCTTTTTTCCCACTTTCTGAAATTTAAAAAGTTCAGTTACAGATTTGCTGTTCTGAATTGTTTGTAAGTTTCTTGGAGGCCAGTGCTTGCTTGGGCTAAAGGGAAGTCTCTGTGTTCATCAGTGGCAGTGATTAACAGCCTGCCTGCCCCTGTAGGAGTGGTTACTGCCTAGAAACTGTAGTTTTATTGGCCATTTTGGGTCAATTCCAAACTCCTTGATCTCTCTCTCTTAAAACCCTGCTGCCTCATGGTTTTGGCATCTTTCCAGGCTTGATAGTTGTTGCTGAAGCACCTACCAAGGGGAGAAAATGCTGCGAGAAGAAATGAGCCACTTTTCAGATTTTAAGTATTTTCTTCTGATTTTTTGTTTAAAATTTCTGCTTTGCCGCCTACTTTTCGGCGTTTTCTGGCTTGCTAAAGTTGATATCTGTATTAGAAGCAGTATTTAGAACACATCTAGAGCCTGTTTACTGCATTTCCTGTGTTGCACTTAATTTAAAATTGTTTTTTTCTTAAAATTGCATTTTACCTGACTCTGGCCTAGCACTCACATGGGGTCATTTATTGCACTGTTCTGACTATTTTGCTACTTGTGTATCTCTGCTACCTTAAAACTAAAGCAAAAAAACAAAAAAATCTTGCTTTTTTCCCCACTTTCTGAAATTTAAAAAGTTCAGTTACATTTTTGCTGTTCTGAACTGTTTGTAAGTTTCTTGGAGGCCAGTGCTTGCTTGGGCTAAAGGGAAGTCTCTGTGTTCATCAGTGGCAGTGATTAACGCTGAACAGCCTGCCTGCCCCTGTAGGAGTGGTTACTGCCTAGAAACATTATGGGCTAATTTCCAGCTCTTTCAAGTTCCCTGCCTTAAAACACACTTTTGCGCGATTTTGCACAGAGCGCAGCATCGGGCAATGCCG
The DNA here is from genome assembly GCF_019279795.1 of Protopterus annectens. Classification (NCBI taxonomy): domain Eukaryota; kingdom Metazoa; phylum Chordata; order Ceratodontiformes; family Protopteridae; genus Protopterus; species Protopterus annectens. Next base: position 1,806,727,499 of record NC_056731.1, read on the forward strand.
CTTAAATGGGTTTAAACTATTCCTGGCTCCAAAAAGTCTGCTCTTCACTTTTTCCCTTAGAACTGTTCTAAATCTCAAAATAAGCACTCTATTTTCATTCTAAAGCCCTGCACTTGATCTTATAAGTAATCTTATAAGTAAACCCTAACTAAAGCACTACACCTCTTATACTCCTTATAAGTACTTGGCTCCCTATTGGTCCTTTCTAATCAGTCAAAAAACTGTTCCTTATACTGTTCTGACATGTCCAATAGTCAGTTTTGGGTTTACTCTCCAGTCCAGCTGGTGAATCTGGGTATCTTGATGCAAAGTTACAACTGCGTTATGTACACAGACCACCCTCTTCTCCTCCCATCAAACTCAAATATATGTGAGAGATGCAACTATATAGCCAAACTGGAGGCTGAGCTCTCTCAACCCAGCACTGGCACAGTCAGTCAGGAGGAGAGGGTAACCACACACACCACTTTTCCAGTCTCACATAGACCTATCACATCAGCAAACCTAACACATAAACACACAAAAACATACTCGGAGGCTCTAAATAAAAATCTGCCAAAGCAGCAAAGACCTCCAAAGCAGACATCCAAGCAACTGCTACCCCGCAACAATACCCAGGTATCACATATTTCACAAAGTCAGTGTGCCACACAGCCACAGCCCTTAAGGCTAAACAACACACCTAACACACTTGTAATAAGGGACTCTATTGTCAGACACACTGACGTCCCTCTCACCAGACTGAACAAGGAGAAGGTCACTGTAAGCTGCCTGTCAGGTGCTAGGATCCGCCACATAACACAAGCACTCAGGTCACTCCAAAAAGTACAAATATGACTCCGTCATTGTCCATGCTGGTGTGAATGACCTGAGATGTACCTCCCTGGACTACATGAAAAGAGACATAGAGGAGCTCTCTAATCATGTAGCCCAGACCGGTATGACTCTGACCTTGAGTAGCATCTTGCCCTCACCAAGAATGATGCCACAGTATAAAGACAAAATGATCAGTTTTAACAATTGGCTAAAGTATTGGTGTCATTCTAAGGGGATTCAGTGTCTGTCAGCCTGGAATGACATGCTTGACAAGCCACATTGCTTCGCTAGGGACGGCTTTCACCTGTCACCCCTGGGCTTTTGAATACTGGCTAAGGCTCTTGCCACCCCCATAGTGCCTTTTTTAGGCAAGGCTCAAAAGACAAACCCACCTCCATAGACAACACAAGAAAAAAACAAAAATAAGGGTAATACTGCTCAACACCAGAAGTCTAAACCTCAAGATACACACACTTGAGGCTCTCCTCAGTATGGAGAATATCGATATCTGTGCAGTGACAGAGACCTGGTTCAAGGCCCCAGGGAGCACCCCAGCACTAACAGGTTATACCTCATACCATGCTTTTTGGCCCCCAAAACTCGGACCGAACCACAAAAGGAGGTGGAGTATTCGTATTCATCAAAGATACCCATACCTCCAGGTTAGTGGCACTACACGAAGCATTTGAGACGATCCATGTACAGTTAACAGTGAGCAAAACTGCCTTTCAGTTTGTAGCCTGCTACAGACCACCCTCCCAAACACAGGAACCCCACTCGGCCTTCCTGAGAACAATGGAGAATATGAAGGTCTCTCCAAACACAATAATATTGGGTGACTTCAACTACCCAAACATCGACTGGGAAAACTACTCAAGCCCCAACACCCTTGCCCAATGGTTCCTAGAATTTATAAACTCAAATGCTATGGAAAAACTGGTCACCACTCCCACAAGAGGGGATAACATATTGGACCTGGTCATCACCAACATGGGGACTCTGTGTTCCACACCAGAGGTATGTCCCTCATTGGTAAGATCAGACCATAAATTAATCTCATTGGACATCCATATCCCATCCCCACCCCCAGCCAAGGAAATCACAGTGAAAAATTTCTCAAAAGCAAATTTCACACTTCTCAAAATTGAGGTGGAATCCTTCAAAGCCACCGGGCCAGTGGAAAATACTGCCCAAACAGCAGAATCCTTTACAAATGCATTCTGTGGACACCTACAGGAATGCATGGATCATGCTATCCCAAATAAAACCAAGACTCACTCCTACAAAGGCAGGAGACCAGTCTGGTGGACCCCAGCCATAAATAAGCTATACAACAGAAGGAGGAAGCTACTACATGATAGAGCAAAATCCCAAAAAGGGAAGGCATCTCTGATCAGTACTAGCAAGAAACTATGATTCCTAATAAAATTATCTAAGGCCAGCTTCATAAGAAAAATTACACAAAACACTAAATATAATCACAAGGACTTTTTTAGTTATGTCAGGAATCTGGAGGCAACTCCCAGATATGCTCTGAGTTAGTAAAAAATGACAAAAAATACACTGTTCCCACAGACATTGCCAACATCCTGGCAGACAGGTTCAGTGCAAACCCCCCCCCCCAAAAGACCAAATGTCTATCCCAACATAATGTAGCCTTCCTGAAATCACAAATGCACAGGTGAGAGCTACCCTCTCCAAAGCAAAAAACACAGCATCAATGGGACCAGACGGTGTCCTGGGCTGCGTCTTACATGAGCTCCAAGAAGAAGTAAACCCTCACCTTCAGTCTCAGCCTTGCTACAGGATATGTACCCAAGGAATGGCATACAGCAACAGTGGTCCTGCTCCGCAAAGGTGGTGCCACAACAGACCCAGGAAACTATTGCCCTATAAGCCTGACTAGTCTGGTCTGAAATGCTGTGGAGCGTATCATCATGGAACTCATAAACAAGGACATTGGTAACCTCCAGACATTGGATCCCACTCAATTCAGCTTTGTTAAGGGCAGATCTTGCCTCTTGAACCTCGTCGACTTCTTTGAAACAGTTACCAAGGCCATAGATGAAGGGAAGGTAGTTCACACGGCCTACCTGGACCTCGCAAAAGCCTTCGACACAATACCCCACTCGGGCATCATAAATAAGCTCACCAGCTTAAATATCAACCCCTATGTCACAAGATGGGTTGCAAACTGGCTTAGGGATAGAACCCACATGGTCAGTATTGCAGGTGCCATGTCAGACTCCAAACCAGTTACAAGTGGCGTCCCACAAGGCTTAGTCCTGGGACCTCTCTTGTTTGGTATATACTTCTCTGAGGTACAGGCTAATACGGGAGGACTATGGCTGACCAAGTTCGCAGATGACTGCAAGCTGCGTGCCATAATCGACTCTCCAGCTGACACAAGCATCCTCCAAAAGGGTCTCACAGAGATGGATAACTGGTGCCAGATGGCCTTAAGCTAAATGCCAAAAAGTGCATAGTCATCCCCTTCATGAAAAACAAAGTGCCCACAAATTACCACATAGGTGGTAATCCATTAAATACGGAAGATGTAATTAGGGATTTGGGGACCCAAGTAGATAGAAACCTCTCTTTTGACAATCACATTGCCAGAGTGGTTAGAAAGACCTTCTATATAGCCCACCTTATCATGAAAGGGTTCACATCTAGAACAAGAGAGGTCATTGTGCCCCTCTACTCATCACTCATCAGGCCCATAATTGAATACAATGCCCCATTTGGGATGTACCTTACCCGACACCTGCAGCAACTGGAGAGGCCCCAAAAGTACCTCACCAAGAGGATCAAGGGACTCAAACAGATGCCCTATGCAGTTCGGCTAAAGAAACTCCAGCTCTACTCAGTTGCTTACCACCTACTCAGAGGTGAACTATGCCTGACATATAAAGCCATGTCCAACCCAGAATTAATGGACATGCTCCACCTCAGGAAATCCAAATCCCTTAGAGCTACATGCTCCAGGGACTTATACCTCAGCACAGAAATAAATAGGACATGCTGGAGGGACAGATTCATATCCCAGAGGCTGCCCTAACTCTGGAACAGAATCCCAGTCCATGTTAGGCAGAGCCCCTCACTGACCCTCTTCAAGAGAAATCTTGATGAGTGGATGGGAGATCATAAGTTCACCCCTGGGATCTCTTCTGTGTCCCCACTAGACAGGGGCACAGTAAACTAACCTTAAAATGACTATCTTCTGCGACCTACTCTACAGAGGCACAGTAAACTGATCTAAAAGGGTGGCGAAAGCCAAACACACTCTGGCTAGGCTTGTAAATGCCCCAGGGCAGATAGCCTAGTATAAACCTATGAACCTATGAACCTATGAACCTATGAACTTATGACAGCAGGCAAGGATGTCAGCAGAAGACTATAGTAAGCTGACAAAGAACCAATTTGGCCGGGGAGTGTGAAGCCAGAGGACTGGTGCATGCCAGCCTGACTACAGATGCAATGATTTCAGCCTTAGTTGAAGCTTCAGCTTAGACCAGCCATTTGGAGGATATCCAGTATGGTATTGGGGATGCACAGCCTGCTGGTATGGTACAGTGTACATTTTGTTCAGAGGACCTAAGAATCTGTCTAGAGTTAATGAGACTGTAACTGGAGGTTGAGGAAAGAGAGAGAATGTGACATCTGGAGGTTGAGAAGAAACAGCATCAATATGAACTGGAGGCCAAACGTCTTGAAATGTAATCCACAGAAAGACTGTGCCTGGAAGCCCAATGACTGGAAGCTAAGGAGAAGCAACATCAATATGAACTGAAGGCTGAGATGAAACAGCTTCAGTATGAACTGTAGACCAAACATCTGGAGACTGAAGAGAGACTGAGACATTTAGAAGCCGAGAAAAATGAGAGACAGCAATGGCATGACATGGAACTTCTTATCCTTTATGAGGGTCATGGAGGTAATGGAAAAGGGAATAACTGGACCCTAGACGCTGAAAAGGTCAGTAAGCTTTTTCTTCAATACAGGGATTGGGATGACTTTGATAGTTTTATTCATATATTTGAAAGGGCATGTCGACAGTAAGATGTTTATCTTGAGCTCTGGGTTTGGCTCCTGACTCCCTTACTCCATGGTAAAGCTGTTTAGGCCATGTCAAAATTGTCTGATGTAGATTGTTTAAATTATGTTAAAGTTAAAACCTGTCTTCTTGACTGTTTCATATTAACACCTGAAGCTTATAGAATAAAGTTTCTTGAACATAGAAGCAAGCCAGATGAAAGTGTATGTGATTATATGGCAGATTTAAGTACTTACTTTCACAGATGGGTGAGTGAGTGACAGGTCACCACTTTTGAGGGACTGGCAGACATTTTGGTGAGGGAACAAGCCCTCAGTACTTTGCCTGATAACATGAGAATCTGGTTAGCCAACAGAAAGTGTAACTGTGGAGGAGTTGTGGAGAAAAAGGGATCTCAACTTAGCAAGTAGAGCACCAATACATAAGAAAGGGATACCCAGTGCTGAACACGGACATAAGAGAACCCTTGGGGGGGGCAGTCCAAACCACTCCAACAGAGCACACCAGTAATGTGGAAACTACTAATCCGAGTACATGGTTAGGGATTAGATGTTTCAAATGTAACTAGAGGGGCCACATAGCAGTCAAATGTCTATCAAGGCAAGATGAGAAACAAAAGGTGAGGGAACCAGCAAATGGGAATGACACACTGAAAGTGGTACGTTGTTGGGAAAGAACAGGAGTGCTAAACTATCACCAAAATGTATATCCTATCTTAGTAGATGGTAAACAGGTTACTGCTAAGAGAGATACAGCTTCTGATATAACCATTGTGAGGCCAACAGTGATTAGGAAAGTCCACTCCAGTCAGATGTTTGGGATGGACCCCATTCTAAATACCTTTGGCTAGGGTTCATCTTGACTGGGAGAGTGGAAGAAGAAGCAAGCAGGTAGGTGTACTTGAGAATATTCCTGAAGATGTCTTTATAGGGAATATCTTTGATGAAGCAGTACCTTCTGTGCATGCAGTAAAATGCAGTCAAGTTTGCAATACAGGCATGTAGGACCAGTAACCTGGGGGGACCCAGACATACCCAAAGCTGGGAATGCTGTGGTGGCTGTTTCTGAGAAGCAACTATCCTGTAGCAATAAGTCTGAAAGTGATCCACAGCTGCTGGAAGGTTTTGATGTACCCTTGAACACATTGACTGCAAGGACAGAGTTGGGTGATAGCACCAGATTGACAATGAGGCACAGCTGTCAGAAGTTACTATGCTTCCTGTGGATGGAGAGCTTGGGAGGTTCACAAAATTAGAGTTAAGACAGTCTCAACTTATGGACCCAAAATTACAAAGCTTGAGGGAGATGGCTAAGGAAGCACCTGAGGCTCAAGGAAGAGGGGAGTCTGTATACAGGAATAAATGTTTGTTGTATAGAAAGTGGACTCCTAAGGGAGGACTGGAGTTGAGCTAGCATGGCAGTTGGTACAGCCTGACCCTACCAGCTGCTGCTTCTAGCTATAATCCCTAATGCTCATTGTGCAAGTGATATTGATGCAGAGAAGGAAGGATTGCTGTATAAAGTGTGGAATACTAAGGGAGGGCGTGAAGGTGAGGTAGTACAACATTTGATAGAACCTACAGCCTACTGTCTGCCACTTCTAGGTATAATACCTAATATTCCTTTTGCAGCTGACATTGATGTAGCAAAGGTGGCAAGTGGTTTGCTATACATTTTCAGCAGGATATGTTTTCAAAGGGAGATGCTGACTGACCAAGGCACCAACTTCATGCTGTTGTGGTGTGACACATTTAGAGACCACCCCCTATCTTCCCCAGACTAATGGTCTTGTGGAGAGGTTAAACTCTACATTAAGGACTATGCTACAAGCATTTGGACCAGTTTAAAAGGGCAAACCATTAAACCCAGTAAGTGTCAGGTGGGTATGGCAGATGTCACTTACTTAGGACATAGAGTGGGAGTGGTAAGATTAGGCCAGAACTTGTCAAAGTAGATGCTATTCAATTGTGGCCAGTTCCTGTTACTAAAAAGGAAGTGAGAGCATTTCTAGGGACAGCTGGGTTCCATGGAAAATTTGTGCTCAATTGTGGTGCAGTGGCTGCAGTCCTTACTGACACAACTAGAAAAAATAAACTGGATAAGGTAGTGAGGACCACAGATTGTGAACAGGATTTCCAAAAAACTTAAAGGGATTTTTGGAGGACCTCCTGTGTTAGTCAGCCCAGATTATAGCAAAGAATTTGTTGTGCAAATAAATGCTTCAAATTATGGGGTGGGAGCTGTACCTCAGCCAAGTTTCCTCAGGAGAAGACCATCGCACTGGGTTTAATAATGATAATGCAAATGGATTGCCTAGGAGAGGAGTGGGTTGATGTATTCCTAGACAGACTCAGTTTTCTCAAGCGTTGTTTTTCAAGGGTCACTTGAAAACTGTGCTTGAGTCATGGGGGAGAAATGTGAAGAGACTAGACAGTGTCATCTGTGCTTGCATGTCTGACTGAGGTTTTGTACATAATTTTAGATTGCGTATTATTATGCCAGCATGACTAGATATGATATTGTAAATAAGTTCTTACATGCTAATTTATAATCTGTTTGCATAGAATGTTTTAAATAATTGAACAGTGTTCCTTTACATTTTTAACTGACATATATGTGAAGATGATTCTAAATGCAGACTGTCTCAGAATCAGCTGATCATAGGATCATATGACATTACTACGCTAATGGCTCTGGGGCCCTTAGCCAAGAGTTTATCCCCAGAAAAGAAACCACAATCATCACCTGTCACCCCTGTCCATGAGGGACACAGGTGGAATCCCTGGTGCAAATGTGTGGTGGAGCTGAATGGCTTCTTTTGGTATTCAACCCATGAACTCCTGCATACAAATCTGCAACTCTAATCACTAAGCTAAGTCTGATATGCAAGTGATGCCATAGGAATTTTGATAGTTGCTATTTGTTACTGTCAGAGGCTGAAAGACAGAAAGAAACTTTAGTAAACAACTGTTGGTTGATTTTCAAAATATGAATTGAAAATTAGAACTGAACAGTTGTGACAGTTAAGCTAGTCTATAAAAGAGCCAGCTGAAGATAGTTGAAGTCAGTAGTTATCAGTTAACAGTCAGTTACAGTTACCAGTTGCAGTTGTCAGGTGTCCACAGTTGTACTGTGCAGTGGATACCCAAAAAAAACTCACCAAGAACTGACACCTGCCTTTATTCTGTTGCAATAATTTAGTTTAGATCAGAGACAGCGTTCTTTAGTCAGATAAGGAATTATAACTAATCAGTTATTCAGTCAGCTAATCAGTTTTTCTAAATGTTGGATTTCTACCATACAGTATTGATTTCATTTTTGTTTATTGGAAATTACTGTTTTATATTTTTAATAATTTTGCTCATTATTAAATATTTTTTAACTTACATTCTGGCTGGTCCATCAGTGTTTTATTTAGTGATTTGAGAGTGCTTATACCTGTTTTGATAACTTCCAAGGCCACTCTGAAAGACTGGCTGTTTTAGGGCATTTGCTATCATTTGTTTTTATATCTTATTTTCATAATTGGACAACCCTTTAAAAGGGCATGAAGGCTCTCTGATTGGTGACAGTGTGTTACCATATTATTTTGGTGAAGGGACATAGCTGTAAATATGTATCAGGCTTTCCCAGGCATATTTGGATGTGTGAGATTTAATTAAGTGTGAGTGTATCAGAGGTCTTTAACTGGGACACATTGTTCTGAAGTGTGTAATAAGGAGTTACTTTCAGGGTGCACAGAAGTATACAGTCCAGTCCCAGGTTACAGAGCATGTTTCTGTTGCACTCTTAGGGGAAATTGTGAACTTTTACTCCTGTTTAAGTTAAAGTCTCACATTGGAGTCAGTAGTGAGGATTGAAGCTCCTTAATTACTGACCCAGGATAGTAGGGGACATCACATTATTGGCAGTATGGTGGGGTATCGATCAGATGTCACAGTGCTATTCTTCCTTTTTTTAGTATGGGCTCTTTTCCTTCTACTTCTTCTTTCATTGTAGGCTGTATCTGGGGTAGTACAATTTCTGTAGCATTTCATTCATTCATAAGATGATGGAAGTACTATTTTTTTATCTGTCTTTTATGTCTTGTGGACTGGTGAGCAAGTGTTGCTGATATCCCTTATGTAGATCTCTCAAGAATATCTGTATTTGCCTTACATAACTTGATAAAATTCCTTTGAGCCATCTGCAGAGTCCCTTTACAGAAGCTGATAGAGTGCCCTTAATGCCTTGCTCTTTGTTGTTGCAACTGCTCTCTTAGCCTCTTTGTTAGCCAACTAGTATTCTTTCTTAGCCTGGTCCATCTTTTCTATCCCACACTTTTCCCTGCACTCCATTTTACTTATGATGACTTCCTGGACTTCTACATTTCATAACCAGCTTTCCTTAAGTACCTCATTTAGCCACATATCTGTTTATAGTCTTCAAACATGCCATTTTGAGGAGCTGTCATTCTTTTTCAACTCCACCTATTTCCTGTTCTTCCTGATGTGCTAGAGCCGTGATTATATCCTCGAACTCTTGTGCTTTCTCTCCTGACAACTTACAGGTCTTCTGCATAGTCTCTGCTGACCTTAGAGCATTCCCTGACCACTGTTTGCAGCTGATTGTGGCAACCAGTGGTTTATGCTGCAGCCTGACTATTTCATTGGTAATGACCTTGTAATTGCTAATTCTATCCCGTGCCCTTTCCTTACTAGGAGGACATCTATCTGAGTCACAAGTTGGCTACTCTTATGAATTTCTTGCTGCACCATGTGTTGGCCTCCATCATATCATTTGCCAGGCAGATGTCAAGAATACCATCACTTTCTTTACTCTTGTTGTCCCACTCACGTGATCCCAGGCAGTCATCATATCCTGTTCTGTATGTCCAGATGCATGCTTTCAGGTCCCCATTATCAACACCAACTCATGTTATCCTGCTTTATCTAGTATGTCCTGCAACTGCTGCCTGATTGCACTCTTTTCCTTGCTATCATAACCTTACTGTATGGCATAGGCTGAGACTTGGAATACTGCCTTACCCTTCATGAGTCTGTCACTAATTTTAATGATTTCCAACATCATTTGTAGCCTGTTATCCTCCTGAGTAGTAGACTCTGGATCCCAAACCAGTTGGCTTTGTTGCACTGCTCTTCCTTCTTGTCTCCTGGATGCAGAGGGTACCCAGCCTCCTCCTTATCATCACATCATCCATTTCCAAGATGCATCCAGTCAGTGAACCTACACATAGGGTAGCAATCCTTAGTCCATCTTTGGCAGATTGAATAGTTTTAAATTTAGCTTTCACTCAACAGTGCTATCCCAGGTAACCCATGCTGTACAACTGGACACTGGCTGTCCAGTAGTCTATTGTTAGTGTAATGCCTCAGAATAAATTCCTGTGTCTCTATATTTGCAGCCGACAGGTGGCAGATGCTTATGTTGTAGTCCATTATTAGCCTCCCTGTCAATACAAAGAATGCTCCAAAGACATCTGGATACTTAGGGAGAATGATGTCCCCACAAATTATCACATTAATAATAACATCTTAAGCACCCAATCAGTTGTGAGGGATTTGGGCTACCAGGTTGATAGCAACCTGACATTTGCCCACCATGTTGCTTCCGTTATACAGAAAGCTTTCTACGTGGCTCACTTCATAAGGATAGGTATCTCATCCAGGGACAAGGAGGTCATAACATTCCTATATTCTTCCCTTATAAGGCACATTATTGAGTACAATGCCCCTTTTGGCATGCACCTCGCAAAGAACATGCAGCAGCTGGAGTGACCACAGAAGTTCCTCACCAGGAGAATCCAGGGCCTCAAACATCTACCATACACAGATAGGCTAAAAGCCTTGTCCCTCTACTCAGTCTCCTACAGACTCCTCAGATGTGACCTTTGTCTGGCATACAAAGTAATCTCAGACCCCGCCTTGATGGGACTGCTGCATATCTGCAAGTCAAGCTCCACTCCTGTAACCTGCATGCGCAACCTCAACCTGGTCTGTGACATCAATAGGACTTGTTGGTGGGACAGATTTGTGTCCCAGAGACTACTCCATCTGTGGAATATTCTTTTTCACCACATCAAGCAGAGTACCTCACTATACCTTTTTAAACAAACCCTGGATAACTGGATGGGAAACAGAAAATACACCCCTGTGATTCCACCTGTGCTCCTGCTGGACAGGGCCATTAGTTTTTGACTTGTCTAAATATGGCTACACTCTTAGCTAGGCTTATAAGGGCCTCTGGGCCAATAACCTATTAACTTTCTATGATCCTATGATGAGTCAAGGTGGCTCATACAGCCTACCTTGATCTGGCCAAGGTCTTTGACACCATTCCCCACTAAGAAATCATAGAAAAACTCACTAAGCTAAGCATCAACCCCTATATTACTAGGTGGGTTTAAAACTGGCTCACAGGTAGAACCCACAGTGTGAAAGTAATTGACTCCAAGTCAGACTGCCGACCAGTCATGAGTGGAGTCCCACAGGGTTTGGTCCTGGTTCCTATACTGTTTGGTATCTACTTCTCTGAAGTCCAGGCCAACATGAAGGGACTCTAGCTGACAAAGTTCGCAAACAATAGCAAGTTGAGAGCTATTATTAACTCCCCAAGTGATGCTGACATCCTACAGAAAGGCCTCACTGAGACCAATGACTGGTGTCAGAACCATGGCCTTAAGCTCAATGATAAAAAATGTGTCGTCACCCCCTTTGGAAAAAACCTGGTTCCCATGAACTACCACATCAATGGTAGTCTACTGAACACAGAAGGCATTATAAGAGATCTGGAAACACAGGTTGACAGCAACCTCTCTTTTGACCACCACATTGCCACTGTGGTCAGAGAGTCCTTCTATGTGGCACATCTCATTACTAAGGGTTTTACATCCAGGAAGAAAGAGGTCATTGTCTCCCTCCACTCTTCCCTCATTAGGCCAATCATTGAGTACAATGCCCCATTTGGCTTATACCTCACTAAACACCTGCAACAACTGGAGAGGCTCCAAAAGTACCTCACAAAGAGGAGCCTAGGCCTTAAACATTTGTCCTATATGGACAGACTAAAAAAACTCTAACTATTCTCTATCTCATATACCCTACTTAGAGGTGATCTCTGCTTGACTTACAAAGCCATGTCTGGCCCAGCTCTGTTATAAATGCTACATCTAAAGAAATCCCAATCCCTCCGCATCACATGCTCCAGAGACCTCGACCTCATTACCACAATCAAGAGAACATGCAGGAGGGACAGGCTCATGACCCAGAGATTGCCCATGCTATGGAATAGACTTCCCATACATGACAAGCAGAGCACCTCACTGGCCCTCTTCAAGAGAAATCTTGATGAGTGGATGGGAAATAGAAAATTCACCTCAGGGATCACTCCAGTGGCTTTACTCGACAGAGGAACTAAGGTTGGGTGGCATGATGCTAGGGTAATGCTAAGGGCTAGGCTTGTAAAGATTCCAGGCCCATTAGCCTAGTATACACATATGAACCTATGATCCTTGAATTCCACCATCATTAATATTAGTCCTATTTGTTGTATTGCACTTTTTTATGTCTCTGATATGTTGTCTCAGATCACTGATACATGGTACATTTTCTAGGTGACAGTTTCCCATTCTGCTGTTTATATATTTTACAGCCTATCTGATGCTTATATCCTGTATTGTTCCTACCTTTCTTTAGTTTACATTAAACATCAAACCAATTTTTTGCAACCCATGTTTCAAGAGAGTTCAGATACTCATTTAAGGCCTCAGTATTGTAAATATTATCTGTAACGTCCACAGTCTTGCAGTCCTCTGCATATTTGAAATGCAAAATTTTGATGAAATGGGTAAACTAGAATGCAGAAAATTAAATAAAATCATTCACTGCTGATCCCTGAGGAACTCCAATATTAATGCCTTTACACAGTGATTTATACTATGCAAAAAACAATAAAGTGCTTTCTTTCTCTTAACCAGTTATCTATCCATTTGACAGAATAATGATTCATTCAGAATTTTATCATAGTTTGAACTATTTAGTCCATAAAATACATTCATGAGCTTTTGATATATACAAATATGGGTCCCCTTCAACACATTGAAGTGGCAACTTTCTGATCTGAAAAAAAAAGCCAGTAAAACTGATCAAAATGTACTAGCTATTTTTCAGTGTAAGATCATGGTACAGTGGGGAGTGGAATTTGCCCTTTTCTCACTGTAGTATGGTCTTGGTGTTTGTGTAACAGGGGGTGAAGGGGGAATCAAAAAAAAAAAAAACAGATTCTGTGTTCTTTCAAATCTTTGTTATTTGAACTAAAGTATATTTGAATCTTTGTGATTTGAACTGTTTTAGTGGTATGGCAGGTGTTTGAAATTTTAATACTTTGAATGTCTATGTTGCATTCACAAATATATGAATATACACTGCTTCTTTTGATCTAAGAAAGGAAAGTTTATCATAAAATTTTCTTCTTTTGATCTAAGAGAAGAAGTTTATCACAAAATGTAATGTGATTAGTTAAGTGTCCTTTGATAAAGCCATGTCGTTTGTCATCCAGATGTGTTTGATATTTTCTCCCATATAAGCAGCTGGAGCAGACATCTTTCAAAGCATTTATAACAACTGATGTTAGACTGGCAACTTCCAAGATGGCTACACACATATCAATAGCTTGATGTCGGCTCTCACAGTGTGAAGAAAACAAACTGAGAGATAAGGGCTAGTAATTCTTCCAGCTTTAGTAAAATTAGGTTACTGGCTTGTAAGTACACTGCCTGGATGCCAGTAAAGAAAATAGTTATTAGACAGCCTGAAAGGAAATCAGCTAGAAAAGATAAAGAGAAAACACTGACTGGGAAAAATCCTGCAGCTGTTAAGCAGAAAGCAGTTCAGTCTCCAGCGTTGCTACAAGAGATGGCTTCCCGTAATTTTGAGAGGAAAACAAATCATATTTGCTGAGAGCTGATTAAAATAAATGAAACATTGAAGGAATACATCAAGTCAAATAACAAAAGGCTGGAAAAATGGAAGAAGCTTTAAAAAGTTATTCATATAAACTGATAAAACAGAGGCCGAAATGAAGAAAAGGCTGACTGAATATAAAACTGCTCAAATGTGCTGTTTTAAAAAAGTGGTAGAGTTAGAGGACAAAACACACAGAGAAAACCTGAGATTTTCAGCTGTACTCAAGAAACTGGATGAAACAGATTGAATTAATTTCACGAAAGCACACATGAGCAGTAGTACTGGTATTCCACAGCAGGACTTGTTAATTGAAAAAACAAATTGTGTGTATGCTCAAAAAACCTGTCTGTGAAACAGCAGCTACGACCTGTATTAATAAATATTCAATTTTAGTAATGCACAAATTTTTTCAGCTGGACACACCTCGGTACCATTAAAGGCAGTTCCCAAATCCAAAGGCGCACACAAAGTAACCACAGAAAGATGTTCCAAATGTAGTGGAGTTTATTCACAAATAAAACACTAAGATTTAGTCCCAAATCCAAAGGCACACAAAGTAATAATTCCAATATTTGGAACATCTTTCTGTCATTACTTTGCGGGCCTTTGGATTTGGGAACTGCCTTTATCTGTACTGAGGTGTGTCCAGCTGAAAAAAAAATGGTGAATTACTAGTTTTGTTTGTATTTTTCAGCTTTTCCATATAAGAGGTATTTTAAAGATGCAATTTTACCAGCAGAAATATTTTATTCTAACAAAACTGTGGCAGAAGGGCAAAAGATTTAAAATTACAGAGAGTACAGTGTTTGTGAACAATGATTATTTTATAATAATTATTTACTGTACACAAGGTAAAAGAGAAGCAAATTTATACCACCAATCTGGGGATGTCAAGAGGCAGTTGTGAGCAGGATCAAATAATTTCTGATGCATTACAGGCTGAGGAAGAAATATAAAAGTTTGCAAAAAAAAAAAGAAAAAAAAGAAGCAATCAGATAGGGACCCTGGTTTTCATTCTTCTGATGAAGCAAAATGAGAGACTTTGCCAGTGAAAACGTTTCCAGTGTTCAAAAGGAACAGCTGATTAAAAGAATCAGGAGTATCTTGAACTTGAACCAGAGTCTGGGGTTTGGAGATGAAAATGAACTGGAAGAAGACCAGCAACACTGAAATGAGTGAATAAATATAAGACTATAAAGCATCAATCACATTTGTGAAGTATGGATTTACAAGAAAAAGTGGCTGACAAACATTGGACTTTGGTTGAGTATGTTAAACTTGTGGGGGACTGAAAGGCATGCACCCAACTTCATGTCATTAATGTTTGGAAGGACACTAAAAGGAAAAAAGAGGGAAAGTAACTACAAATAAAACAATTTTGTTTATAATAATATTTGTATTCAAAATTTCATGATATAAATTTCATGTTATATAGTAAAGAATTTTCAGTGATTGTTGGATGTGATAAAGACACTAAAGTTAACAAGTACTTTTCTTTCTTTTCTAGTTTTAAGAATTGTAGGCATTAATATGGAAAAAAATAAAAGAATAGCTGGACAAAAGCATGTTTAAGACAACGTGAAGTAATCTTAGGCTGTTGCGGTGGGGGATGGCGTGCAAAAGTGCACTGATTGTAATATATCTAGAGTTGAGATTTTTCCTACTTTTATATAGGTGAATGTCTGGATTAATCCCCTTGCCTTAATCTAATAACAGAATTATGTATAAGTAAGTGGGCATTAAAATAAGACAACATTGTGAATTTAATGAAAAGTTTTCCTTTCAAGTGTGAGATGAGAATTCTGCAACTGAGAGCAGCCGTACATTCTGTTCTTTTGTTTCTATTGAGATAAGCTGACATCAGGTGCAGACAATTAAACTTGGGAGTTCTGAACATTGTTTGCGGAGGAAATCATAAAATTAAAAGGTACAAGGGCAAGCAACTTAGTAAAAACTAAAGTTTGAAATTATTAAAAGTCAGTAAGAGATTGGAGTATTCCAGGTACCTGAATAATTAATGTTTTTACTAGAACAGTGTATAATCTATCTTAATTTAAAGATAACCAGTACAATTTTTCTTAAAGCTAAAAGTTAATTATTTCTGAAAGCATACAAGGTGTGTTTCATATCTTGGAGGGCCAATTACTGTAAGTAGAAGCATTGGCTAGAACATGTACCTTAGCATGGATGACCTTAATTTTTATATTAGATTATGTCTGTGGATGCAACTGTCAATTTGGGACAACTGTTCCTATCTGGAAGGTTAAACTTCAACTTCATTATTTGAAGATGTACATAGTTTTGTGTGTTTATTTTAAGTTAATAGTTTATTGGGATGTTCTGGTAGTGTTTTTGAGGGTTTTCAGTAAAACAAAGTCTTCCAAAATGTGACATAGGTTTAAATGGAAATTATAACAAACAACTATATAAAAACTCAACATGCCAAACATTAGTGAGTGTATATAACATAAAAGTTGGAAAAGACATTTAATAAAAGCTGTCATATAAAATAGGTGGGGATAATAACTTCTTATCATAATAGTTACACTATTCATATTATTTTGGGGACATGATAGGCCTCAAAGGTATAGACAAAAGGGAAGAGTACTGAATCATATTAAAAAATGCAGAATGCAATTAGAAATGCTATAGGAGACACATTTGGAAAGATGTGAGCATGTTAATTTGATAAAGAAAGGATTTCAGGATGGATACACAGCAGACTATCAAGGGCAAATTAAATGGGGAGTACTTATACTAGCTAGAAGAGGTCCGATAGTGATAAAATAGGGAAATAAGGGATAATAATAGGGTATTTGTGGTAGTAAGTAGCTATTGGCAAGGGAGGAAGATTACACTGGCATGTATTTATATTCCATCTAAAATTCCTATTATGGAGCTTATGAAAAATTTGGAAGAAATAATAATAGGTTCATAGGATTATACTAGAGTATTGGCCCTGAGGTTCTTATAAGCCTAGCCAAGAATGTTGCTGATATTCCCTCAAAGTCAGTTTTCAGCAGGGAATGTTGCTTGTAGCTAGGGACTAATACTGATTTACAACAGTGCAGTTTTATCTGGGAGACCTAAAAGGGAAAATGCAACAAAAGAAGGCAGATTTCTGAAGAAAGTTATGGAAATATGTGGCATAGAAGACATGAATTCAGAAGTGGAAACTTGGAAAGAATTTACATACTATTCCCTAAGGTTCAATAACTGGGCTAGATTAGACAGAAATTATATTTCACAGTAGCACGTGTATTTAATTGAAAGCTTTGACACATCCAAAATCTAATTCAGATCATGTACCAATAACAACTAAGATAAAAACATAGGACATTTGTACTTGCCTGCCTACCTGTTAAAAAGAGAAAAAAATTAATGAATGGGTAGTGACAATTTTTTTGAGAATTATTAGGGAAGATAGATATTTCTTCAGAAGTTACAACTAGTAAGTGGGATAAAAATGAAAGTGGAATTTAGAAATAGAATATATATAGAAGAAAAATAGATATGGTTTAGAAGTAACATGAATTAGTTAGAGGGCCTGACAAAGGTTAACATATTGTAGAATAAGGGGAAATCTCACTGAACAAGAAGAAAAGCAAACTGCAGATTGCTAAAGGGAAAATAAGGGAGCATCTGGTTAATATTCATCATTTCAGAAACATTTCAGTTAAGCAATTATTTTTTATGATAACTCCAGAGCATAAAAACTTTTAGCATGACTCAGGCAACAGAAAGTAAAAAGAGTTGTTGCCAAATGTAGGGAGTCTATAAAAAGAAAACATAAGTAGAGATCCTATAGAGGTATTAGAGATATTTTGGAAATTTTATAAAAATTGTATAAAGCAGAGAATGTGGAAATAAATAAAAAACACAAATGGAAATATTTATGAATTCTTAAATATGCCAATGTTAGAAAATAGTGATGTATTATCAAGTTGCAGGAAAGTCTAAAGGAACAGATGGTATTCCTGTGGAAGTTTGGAAGCTAGAAGAGAAGAAAGTAATAAATATCTGGAATGTTTTGTTTAACAATATTTTAAAAGGAGAGAATGCACTGATATCCTTGAAGAAATTGGTTCATAGGTTCATAGATGGTTACTAGACTAATAGCCCTGGAACACTTATAAGCCTAGCCATATTTCCCTCACATTGCCACAATTGTCAGTGGTTAGGTGAGGAAAGCTCACAGAGATATGAGTCTATAGTACTTAAAACTGACTGTCTTTGCCTGTGAATGACATGGGTGCCATACCTCTCAACCTGGAATCATTAAAAATCTGGAAAAGGCCCATGAAAACTAGGTACAAATCTGTATGCTGATTAACATAAAACTTGCATACATAATTACATAACCCACCCACTTCAATGGAATTGTGGGATACAAACATTCAAATGCAAACTGAAGAACAGACAACCAAAATATGGCACCAGAGTCCCCCTGCAGGCTGCAGCCATTCTAATGTCCCATTATCTGGCTATTTCACCCCAGTTACCATAAACACTAATGTGCATACTGCTTTACTTGTACAATGATTATTTGGATTTTATTTTTACATTTTATAGCACAATGCACAAACACTAATAGACATCTGCTAAACAAAGCAATATTGTCTCACAATAAAAATAGATTTAGCATTACAACTTCTCTGCCCTTGAAACTCAGATTCATTGAAACAGCATTGAAACCCACACCTCACCCAAAGAAAATGTATCTGGCAAGTGGTGGATAAAGATTACCTTTGGCCCTTGCACACAAAAAAGAAACATACATGTGTTCTTTGATACACCTTCCTGACTTTATTAAATTATATTCCTTGTATAATGCAATACACTTGTTAGACTTGAGTGAATTTTAAATTTATTGTTTGAACATTTTTTTAGTAGGCAATGAAACAAAATGCATGAAAAAATAATGACAAAACTGTCCAATTCAGAACATTTCCATCATAAAAGTCTACTTACACACACACACACACACACACACACACACACACACACACACACACACATATATATATATATATATATATATATATATATATATATATATATATATATATAATGATAGTGTAAGCCATGGGCATCTTGCACAGCTTCTTGAACGTATTTTCAATTTCAGTTTTTTTCTTGACTTACTCTGATTTGTGTTATCAGACCAACTCATTAGCTGTAAATGCACAACAAAATAAACTAGGTGAATGGAATGTTTTAAGAATTCCAATGTCTAGTCCAAGCACTGACAGACCCTCTTCTACATTCATCCTGAAGCATCAAAACTATTATTGAAATCCAGATACTGTTAACTGGCCACTCTTGCTTCTCCATTATCTGCAGTGGAAATGTGAGCTTTATCTTGAATGCTGGAAAATGTATTGTACTTTTAAAAAATATTTTTCTCATAATGCAGCACAGAACATAACAATTCTGATTTTCTGTTCCTGAATTTGGGTTGATATTTTTTGCTCTTTCCACTGAGGCACAAATGCCCTTGTGCATGACATTTTCTCACTTCTGTTGTATCTGTAACTACACCCCTGACTTGTTACACCCACCCCTTTAAAAGTACAACATAGTACAGTATCGCAATGCATCTACATACTGTGGGAGTAGAACCCACAGCCTTCTGCATCAAAAGCAAGTATTTAACCTGTTACGCTATTAACAATGCAAGCTGACTTGGCATAACCAACACTAAACTTCTCTTGCCCTGAACACTAAACTTCTTTTCCCCTGAACCTCTCAGCTCCTTGTAAAATCCACTTGACAGTCAACTGTATCTCTCAACTTTATAGCACAAGAAATCTGGAAAAAGCCAAAATGTATTGAGGAGGGGGAACAAAAGTGCAAAAAAGCAGGGACACATTTTAAACATTGCTTATATAATTTTGGAAAGTTGCTAGAATAAAATGTCGCATTATCACCACAAACTTCATTGTCAAGACTTGAACCCAGGACCTTGTGCACTATAGTCAGAGTAATATACCACTATGCCAAATCAGCAGTTTTCTGAAAGCTAGGAAGACTGAAACTTAAATGGCTATCATTTAATGAATTCAGTTCTCACTTCACACCATAGCTCTCAACCTCTTAGAACAAAAAACCTGGACAAAGCCAAGAATGGGAGAATACAGAATTCAGTTCCTCACCATAGCTCAAAACCTCTTTGCACAAAAAAACTGGACAAAGCCAATAATGGAGGAATACAGCCCCCAAAAATAGGAACAAGTTTCAAATACTGATCTTATAAACTTAGAAAATTGTTATAATAAAATGTTTTATGTTACCATTTATTTTCTGAAGGATATGAAGTCTGAAATTCAAATGCCTGTCATTATTTAGTGAATTCAAGTCATTCACTGATTTGCCACAAAACCACAGATTTTATGAGGAACAGAACAACAATATGAGGCATAAATCTGGAAGTGGTGGTGGGTAGGGACTTTATGCTCTTGTTGCCTGTACCCAAGGTGCAGGATTTGAGCCTGGGTACCTTTAGCCACCAGGTATACTCACCTGGGGCATTACGCACACCTTTAATAAAAAGAAATCAGATTGGCAGCAATAAGCAGTAACTTCAATAAAATGTATTCACAGTTCACACACACTACTCCCTTAAATTGGCAATGGACCTGACTTAGTAATTTCATTAGCTCACATGTAACCTCCATTGCAGACTCTGCATTAAAGGATTTGTAGCTTGCAACCTCCACAATGAGCTAGCTAAACTCTGACAGGTTGCTTCATGGAGCTGATGTCATTGCACATGTGATGATGTCAGCTCAAAATACCTGGAAATAAAAAATTTAAATGAAACACTGGGAAATTCAGTCATTAAGGGGTGCCACTCAGGAATCGGTAAAAAGTGAGTAATTCAGGACGGTTGAGAGGTATGATGGGTGCCTCCCCTGGAGTGAATTTGCAGTCACCCATCCATTTAACTAGGTTGCATTTGAAGAGACAGCTGTGCTGTCAAAAATAACTAAAGATGGCAAAGACTAATCAAACCTAGCTTCATATAGGCCCATTTTAATTTTAAACCATTTTTACAAACTGTTATGTCTATAATACCTAAACAAATGGCAAATGTATTGTCAAAACTGATAGATATGAATCAATGTGGCTTTATGGATAGGAGAAAATTTCACATTATTAATAGAACAATGATAATCCAGAGGGAAACAGAATATAAGAAAACACCACTGCTGTTGGTGAGGTGAAGGAAGCATTCATCAGAGTAAGCTGGGATTTTATGAGTAGGGCAATAGAAGCATTTGCATTCCTTGATACAATAATAAGGTTAGTTAGAAAGGTATATGAAGGACTGGAGGTAAAAATTAAAGTGGGAGGGTTTCTCTCTGACAAGTTTTGTCTGAACAGAAGAGCCAAGCGGGGGTGTCCTCCTTTCCCTTTATTTGCTTTGTATTTAGAGCCACTGGCAAATAAAATAAAGGACTCAGAAATTAAATTATATAATTTACATGGTAATCAAAAAGTTGGTTTTATTTTAAGATGATATAGGTTGGTACCTGATTAAACCAGAAAAGTACATCTTAGTGTTGTCGAACATTTCAGACAGTTTAAACTCTTTTGAGATATAAAATTAAGAAAGTTAAAACAAAAGCAATATCTGTAAACTATGTACCTAAACATGAATTGATTCAGCAATACCCTTATTTATGGGAACATGATAAAATAAATGTTTTAGGAGTATGAATTAAAAGGGTTCTTTTATGCAGCTAGAGATATAGGGGAGATGACTAAAAAAATGATATACAACAACAAGAAACTGGAAGATTTTGTTTATGGATATGGATAGCAAAATACAAGCAGTGAAAATGTTTTAATCTCTTTCCTTTTATATGCATATTTTTATCAATCAGAGGGGACGTTGTGGGCAATGATTAATAATAAATTGAAAGAAATTATCTGGGAGAGGGAGATGGCAAGAGTCAAATGAGATAAGCTGATCCAACAGAGCAAGGTAGTTTAAGATTACTCGATTTGAAAGGTCATTTTAGAGTTACACAGATACGGTTCACACACACACACACACACACACACACACACATATATATATATATGTATATGTATACATATATATATATATATATGTATATATATATATATATATATAAATATATATATATATATATATATGTATGTATATATATATATATATATATATATATATATATATATATATAAATATATAAAACATTGAAATTTCATAACGTAGAATTTCATAACATTGAGATCATAACATCAAAAATTCAAAACACTGAAAACTCAGAACATTGAAAGTGTGCTTCATAACATTGAAAACTACATTGCACATGTAAATAAGATCCTCTCCACCTACAACAACACCTAACTAACAAACACACTTTCTTATACATTTCGCAGTGTGATGTGAGGTTAGGAAATTAACTTTTTTCGACTGTATTGCGATCTTGGAGTTGGTATATTTAACTTACAGGGGGTGTGGGGGGCAGAGCCCCCACATGGGAGTGAAGGGGGGCTTGTCCCCATGCATAAACGTAGTAGAAAGTGTGTTTGTTAGTTAGGTGGTGTTAGAGGTGGAGATGATGTTATTTACATATGCATTGTAGTTTTCAGTGTTATGAAGCTCACTTTCAATGTTCTGAGTTTTCAATGTTTTGGGTTTTCAGTGTTTTGGGATTTAGATGTTTTGGTCTCATTTTTATGAAATTCACTGTTATGAAATTTCAATGTTATGAAGTAGACCCATATATATATATATATATATATATATATATATATATATATATATATATATATATATATATATAAAATTCACAGTGGGAAAGGATGATAATGCTGAAGCAGGGGTGAAGTTTAAGAAATAAGGAGTGAGTATGACTTTGGATGCAGATCCTAAAGAAGAATAACAACAGCCATACTGAATATTGTATATAAAGAAGCAGAAAGTATTGTAAGAACTAAGTCAACATAAGAATGAAGAAAGTAGATTTTGCTAATAGGAATGATTGCAATTAAGGCTATAGAGAATAAGCAAGAGGGGTCTGGAACTTTCTGGAGAAAACTGTCAAAAGTACCAAGGTATTGGGAGCAAATAACTAGAGAGGGAGAAGTAATAGAAGGGGAAGAGACCAAGAAAGCATTTGGAGTGCAGGCTAGAAACTAATTTCTCTGTCAGGGAATGGTATTATAGGCACAGGTCTATAGGTATAGGCAAACAGAAAGGGATAGGGGAATCCTAATTGAAACACCTTCTCTGACAGAGTTTTTATGTGAATCTAGAACAGACACTGCTGTTAAAAAGGTATAATTCGTAAGACGTAAAATATTGCACAATAATTATAGGAACAAATCAGAGGATATTAGCCAAGATCTGGAAGAGAGACTGGCTAAACAATTCATAAGAAAACAATCGGAAGAGATATGCATGACTCCAAAATATGCAATAATGTGCAGAAGATTTGGAATTTTTGCTTGGAATTGTTTGCAGAGGTGTTTTTATACCCCAAGTAAGTGGTAACTGGAAACATATGTTTTGAGAGTTTACTGAGTTGACATACATTAAAAATTCCTTACAGAGTGCTCTTTCAGAAATTCTGTGTGAGCAAATGGATGTAATTAAGAAAATTATTTCTGAGCTGGGATACATGATCTGAATTATCCTGACATAATAAGGCATTGGTAAATTTAATTCTGGTGGCTGCCAAAAAAATCACTTACTAGAAAATGGAAATCAAACTCTAAACCAACTGTATTTGAAGTACTGAATATTGTAACAAAGATAAAAAAACTGGACATGGGATCTTTAGAAAAAAGTAGGAATAAATTACACAGAAAAAAAATTGTGGGAAAAATACATGCATAATAACATTTTGGAGGAGGAGTGAGGTTTAAGAGAAGGCAGGAATTGAACAATTTATATAATGTTGGATTGATAATAGTTATACAAAAAAAATACATGCAATGTCTGATGTTTGCAAATGGCAACACATTACTATGGTTTGTTTTCTTTTATGTAAATGCATATTTGTCTATGTCTTAAGTGATAATTCAATAAAATAATAAAATAATTGATGTTAAACTAATTGAATGGTATCTAAACAGGTCACATATATAGGTTCCTTTACAAATAGGTCCAGCATGCACTTTCTTCCACTTATTAGCGACAACAGAATTCTTTTTTAATGAAATTGTTAAACATATTCACAGAATTGTGTTAATTAAGACAGGTCTGTTTCTTAGGTATATATATTATGAACAAAATTTAAAAAGTTCATATTATCTACGAAACAGACTTCCCAAAAGACATTGGATTGCCATGTAGTACAGTTAATATTTGGATAATTAAAATAAGCAAGAAGCACAGTAACTGTGTCACTAGTATTTCATATTAACTCATTCCCTCCAAAGGAGATCAGGAATTTTGCAGTCTAACTTCCAATGGGTGGAGTTTAAGCTTTTTGACAGATTCATATTATGCCTTCACATTTCAAAAAAATTTGTTCATATCTCTGGTACCACAGGGGTTACTAAAGAAGCATAAAATGCAAACTCTTCAGCACAAGCTATTTTTATGCTGGTAGTATTCTTTAGTGTCTAAGTCTTAAACTGAATTTATAAGTCACGGTGGTGCAGCGGTAGCGTTGTTGCCTCACAGCAATAGGTTCTCCCGTTCGATTCTCGGCTGGAGTGCGGGGAGTGCCTTCTGTGTGGAGTCTGCATGTCCTCCCCATGGTTGGGTGGGCGTTCGAAAGACATGCGTAAATGGGTGTGCCTTCATTAGAGGTTGAACGTTGAGCTGGCACCTCGGCGTTCATGAAGATCTACTGCCAATCATTAGTGGACCGGAGTTCCGCTGTGGCGACCCCTAACCAGGAAAAGCTGAAAAACAACAAGTAAACACAGTATCTAGTAAGTTTAAAATGTTTTGTAAATAACTTATAACATGCAGCAGCCAGTCAAGTTACACATATCACTGGCAGCCTTTTGTTCATACGAGGCTAAACAATTCTGTCTGTGTTACTTGTTTATTTAGATATTTGTAAAAACATTAAATTGATGAGAATATTTTATGAGCAGCAATTAATATGTCTTTACCTGCACTAGACGGAGGTCAACTATCAATATAGTTTTGTTTGCCATTGTGTAAGCTTGAAATCTTTTAATGTTTTGTATACAGTGTGGCTTTTACTGACCCATATATGACAAGCAATATTTGACAGCTAGAGGTGTCAGTAGGATGTAACTGCAGAAGCAACTGGAAGCATCACTTGGCTGTAATGGGATAAGTGGATAAAACCTGCCATGTTCAGGACTGGCAATACTTGGAGTTCTGTATGTTAAAACAATATAACACACTCACCATAGGTTAACATCCTTTATGTTCAAGGTTGCTCATGTTTGGGGTTCTGTATGGGAAAACAATATGGCACACACCAACAAATTCATATCATTTATTACTAGCCTGCCTTTCCAAGTAAGATTTTATTGAAACATGCACAAGTGACATGGTACCACTACACCTTCTGTTAGTTTTTCTATTTCATATTTACTGAACCCACTGAAAATAAGACTTTCACTTTCCCAAGTTTCTGTGATAACGCCAATGCTATAATGATTTTGCATTGGTATAAACTTTAGCTCCTACTTTTATTTCTCAAACTTTATGCATTAGCATATTAACATCTTGTGGCATTACTTGAGTTATTTAGGTCTATATTAATTCATTGAAGGTTCACTTCAGTGCACCTTTCTTCATCAAACCCTAACCATCAAATGTTCATTTCAGTGAACATTCCCACTGAAAAAAAAATTAAACAAGGAAACTAAGTACTTGGCCAAAACAACACTGGAACAGACACCACAGTAAGAAAAACCCACCAAACTGAGGTGTTTTGCCCTCCACACCCCCAATGTGGGGGGTGCCCCCTACCCCCTAACTATATATAGAGCAAAAACTCTGAGATCACACTACAGTGGAAAAAAGGGGAAATGTGTGCTGTTGGCCGGCTGATCCGTTTCCCTATGTCATTTTTTTGCAGATATGCATATTCACTGAAATGAAGATTCGATGGTTATGTTCATGTGCTGATGACCAAGAAGCCTCCCCATAAGTATATCTGATGTGATATTATTCATTATACAATGACTCTCCATTAATATTTCAAAACGTGCACACTGATTGGCCAGCGTGCCTGTTGTAAATCCCACAATATACCAATGGAAAAAAAGTTTGGTCGCCTGCCCTACTATGTTCCTTGTTAATTCCTTCCCATATCTATTTGCAGTAATAAGTACCTTCCTAGTAAGGCCAGTAACAACCTATGTATTGTCACTGAACTTAGTTGTAACAACTTTTTAAATATGTGACAGTTTAGGACAAAAACTATATACTCTAACTTGATTGCATTTAATTACTCTATATCAGTTTTTCCAATAAAGACACCGAGTTAAGAAATGCACTCAAGGATTCATGATCTATCTACTGCACTGTGTTAAGAGCCGCAGTAAAAGGACCCTGTGTCCACTATGCAATATTTTGTGATTCACATATACGTTATCCACAGTGAGGACAGACCTCATTATCAGCTAGTTTGCATGTCTATGAATAGCAGTTAACTACCATGCAGCACAGATCAGCACTTCCTGTGGTAGTTCAACAATGGCAGCTGCACTGCATTTAAAGAGGTACTACCCCTCCATCACTCACATACAATAAAACATACAGTCTCTCACAAACTGCGTACTGAATACATGTTCCTGCTGTCACAACATTTACAATGTCTCCTTTTCCCTGCACTGGTAATTCGCAGACGATTGCAGTCAGTTGTTTATGGCAGACATTCAAATTTGACACTTTATATCCTTGAGTAAAGGAATGCTAAGGCAAAATTTGCTATCATACAAAGTCAAGAGGTATGCCTAGTGTTTGCTGTCCCTCTCCCTCATTTTCACAAAATTCTGCAGGCATTGCATGATGGCCAAGATTCTCATTGCATTCTAGAAATATTTCCTCACTAACTAGAAGTTACTGCAATAGATAATTCAGGGTGTTTCTTGTACCAAGAGTGCAGAATTCAAATCCCTTTATTCCTTTATTCTTTTTTAAATTTATTTATATATTTATTTGTTTTTTAAAGTCTACTCTGTGTGTATAGAGGTGGCGCTGCAAATAACTAATTTCCAAGGTAGTAGACTACATAGTTTGAATTCTGTTTAGTGCCTTTTAAGGTACCCTACTTGGTGTTTAATGGTTTCCAAAATCTTTTTTTTTTTTTTTTAATATATGCCTTTAAGGAATACCCCATTGAATATCCTGGTATCTACTCTTCCCCAACCACTCTATCTCCATTCTGTTTATATACTACTAATGCACTTATGTAAAGACCTTTCCCTGGAGGGTAGCTGTTCTCCAGCCCCCACTCCCTGTTCTATTTATGTGCCACTTTGGCACTCATTTAAAGAGATACTTCCAGTGTCTAATTGTTTTCCCTCACCCAATGTTGTAGATTCTGCTCATCAGTCTTGGGGCATGTGAAAACTTGACAGCCACACTGAATTGCCTCATTATTTCACGGAGATAGCCTGCCATGGTATTGCATATAGTAACATTTATGAATTTCCCTCACAGTGTTACCAAATATTTTAGCACATTTCTAGAGAATGTACTGTTTCAGTCTCAAGATATAATCTGTGTTTCAATATTAAGTTGTCTATCTTGGATAAAATATCTGTTCAAAAAATAAATTTGTATATAGTATTGAAATAATAAAAAGCAGAAATGAGGTCTACAATCTTTCCAGTATTTCCAATATTTTGACACAATAAATAAAAACTATACGCACCTGACCTAATTTAAAGTTAAAATAAGGTAATATCTACATAATTAGCTATTATATATGTCAATTTAAAAATAATATGTAAATGTCAACTATAGTATTGTGTATAAATAAATGTAATGAAGAAATTTAATGAATAAAATAACAAGCCAAACGATACAATGAAGAATGCAAAGATATAAAAAATTAAATTAAAATAAAACAGTGAAGAAAATAAACACTGCTTTTACCGAAGAGAGTGAAAAAGTTAAAAATACCATATACATTAGTTGGCACAATAATAAAAAGATAAATAAAGTATATCATCATCATTATCAGCCCCCCTTTTCCCATTTTTCTACATGGGGTCGCGGTATTGTGTTAAATGTCACCAACATTCTTGATCCAGTGCCACACTCCTGCCTTCTTCAACACTCATGCCTGACTGTCACAGCTCTTCTTTCACACAGTCCATCCACCTCTTTGCTGGATGTCCTCGTTTCCTCTTACCTTCTTCCTGTCTGTCCCAAATCTTCCTCACCAGATTGTCTTCTGCTTTTCTACACCTGTGCCCAAACCACCACAATCTGTTCTCTTTGACCTTTTCTGCAATTGGAGCTATTTTGGCTTCTACTCTTGCAGAGGGGTTCCCATTGGGTGTGAGTGTACATCAGGGTTCAGCTCTGAGCCCACTGCTGTTCATACTGGTGATGGACTACATTAGCAAACAGGTTGGAGGGGACAGATCAACAAAGCTGCTGTATGAAGATGATGTGGCAGTACAGGCAGACTCTGAGCTAGAACTTCAGCGATGGATAGGAGAATGGAATGCAAATCTGAAGGCACATGGGATGAAACTAAGCACAGATGAGATGGTGGTAATGGCAGCAAATTGGGGAAATCAGAAGAAGCTGAGAATAGAGATAGAAGGGAAGATAGTGGAGCAGGTAAACAGCTTCAAGTATCTGGGAGGAATAGTTCAGGAGAAGGGTAGTCTGAATGAAGAGGTCAAAGCTAGGGGAATCAGAGGGGCGCAGTCAACTGGCATAGAGTATCAGGTGTAGTCTATGACAGAAAAATGCCAAAGAAGCTGAAAAATAAGGTGTACAAGACAGTGGTGGGACCAGTACTACTGTATGGTACAGAAACCTGGGCAGTAAAGGCAGAACAGTTGAAGAAGCTAGAGGTGATGGAAATGAAGTGCCTGAGAAAGGTGACAGGATGCACACTGTGGGACAGATGAAGAAATAAAGTATATGACCTATTGAAATATCTCTTCTAATATGAGCAGACATCTAAGAGCAGGCCAGATATGATTTAAGTTAAGTTATCATAGTTAAGAAATGACTTCAGCAGGAAAACCAAGGAAAATATATACAATCCAGTACAGAACATTACTCCAGTGATTTAACGTAATAAATTAACAATAGCAGGTACAACCACAACAGATGATATACATAGAAATATTGTAAATTCCTTTAAGATCAGCAATTACTGTAGTAATGACTTTACAGATGTGTTTCTATTGAACACATGCATTATACGTATACAAAAGAAGCCTCTGTAACTGCAGTTTACTGAAATAAGTAACTTAGCTTTTGGTTGGTAGACTTCTAAATGTCATTACTAATTTTTTTGAATAGGAACTTAATAATGCTTGTTAGAAAACATAAATAATAGGCGTTGTCTTACCTAATTGCAGAAAACAAGATGTACTGGATATTCATTGCAGAGAGCACAGTAAAGCTCTCATGTTAACAAAACAACACTCACAAAGATCTGCATAGAGTGTCTTTACATCTTAACATCATATGTGAGTTCCTCACCAGTCGGCTCACAGTTTGTTACAACTGAAGACTTTTAAAAACTTTTTGAAGAGAGAAAAAGGAATTTCTACAGCATCATTGGCCACTAATGAACATATAATGAAATGCCAATGTTCCCTGGTTACCTCAGACGAGAGGTCCTATGACTCATTGAGAGATAAAAAAGGTGGTCACAATCTTTGGCTTTTTGTATATTTTTTAAAGAGTGAAAGATGACTTTCTACAATACCACTCACTAACAAGGAACATAAAATGAAATGCCAACACTCCCTCCCCAGTCACTAATTTGCCTTGGACTACAAATCCTTTAACACACTTAGTGACAAACATTTCTTGTTAAACACATTTAAATACATAAACTCTGTTATGATTGAAAGCTTTTGCATTTTTGAAGATAAGCCTTTACTGTTAATGATGTGAGATGTGTGTGTGTGTTTGTAGTTTCTATGTTTATGCAATATTTTGAAAGCAAGCAACACCCCCAATGACATTGTGAGAGTTGGTGACATTTGAGGTACAATGCAGGCACAGTTGCTCTCCTCAGAAATTCATAAATAAAAAATAAATAAAATAAAACAAATGTATGATTATGATCACTTACTATTGGTAGTAGAAGGCAGTATGCTGAGGTGAACAGAACTGCTGCAGTTATTATAATTATATTAGCAACCCACAAAAGACATTGAAATCCCTATGTATTACTGTTTCAGGCTAGTAAAATGTTAAATCTGAATTTTATGAAATTCACATATTTGTGTATGACACGGTAAGACTAAACAAGATATCAAAGCATTCACTGCAAAAGAATAACATAAGTGAGGAAAACTGTTAATTCTGAGATGAATGTATGATATCATTTTATGGATACCTATTAAAATGGTAAATTGCAATTTAAGTTGTTGTGAATCAGCAATCTAAATCAGTTTAACTACAAGTGATGCTATAAAATAAAGTATGCAACTGTTTAAGAAAAAAATAACATGGCTATGAAGAAAAAATGTGAAGATATACAAAATTAGATTAAAAAAAATAAAGAAGAAAATAAATGCTTCTGTCACTAAAGAGGGTGAAAAAGTTTAAAATACCAGATACATAAGTACACACAATAGGATCATAGGATCATAAGCAGGTTACTTGGTTAATGGCCCTAGGGGCCCTTACAAGCCTAGCCAAGAGTTTATCTTCAAAAAAGAAACCTCAATCAGCACCTGTCACCCCTGTAAATGAGGGACACAGGTGGAACCCCTGGAACAGATTTGTAGTTTCTACCTCAAACTCTACCTCAAATCATACTGGCTATGCCCCTGTGCCAAACCTGACTAGTCCTATACCTCTACAAACTCAACTTACCTATCTAGTCCTTACTGTCCTCTGTTACATCTTCCATCTGACTATACTTTTCTTATCTGCCTTTTTCTACATTATTTATATCCTCTTTACATACCTTTTCTTAAGTAAATCCATTCTATCTTCACTACACATACAACTTCCTTTTCTCTATTTCCTTCCTAACCTGTACTATGTCTCCATACACTCTACTCATAGTAGTTTTTTAACTCTTAACCTCAGTGTACATCCTTTTAAATCCTCCAGGTTTTTACTGCACTGTACCATTGTCGATGACTTTTTTTACTGTGATAATTGCTATTTTTTATTATTATAATACCTGATGCTTGTGTATTGTTTGCACTTATACTTTTGAAACATGTCTTTGGAGCTTTTCTCCCCGGGCATCTACTGAAAATGGACATATATCCAGTTAGACTAGCCCGGTCAACAAATGTAAAATAAAAATACAATAAAATAATAAATAGTTGCCTATCTACTAATCAAGGCTGGCTTGAAGAGGGTCAGCAATGTACTTTGTTTGATGCGTATGGGGAGTCCATTCCAGAGATGGGACAGCCTCTGGGATACAAACCTGTCTTTCCAGCAGGTTTTGTTAATGTCACATATTAGACTTAGGCTTTTTGACCAGGTAATGTGTGCAGAATTAGACTTACAGATATGGAGCATCTTTAGTAGGGCAGGGTCTGAGATTGCCTTGTAGGCGAGACACAGATCACCTCTGAGCAATCTGTATGATACTGAGTAGAGTGATAGTGAATTGATCCTGTTCAGATAGGACAGTTCATTGTGAGGCATTTCTCTGGCCTTTCCAGTTGGTGCAGGTGTTTGGAAAGGTACATACCAAATGGGGCATTGTACTCAATTAGTGGTCTAATGAGGGAGGAGTACAGAGACATAATGACATCCTTTTATTCTGGATGCAATCTCTTTACTTATGAGATGAAATAATTAAAAGGCTTTTCTGATCACTGCCCCTACATGATGGTCGAGTGTGAGATTGTTGTCAACCTGTGTCCCCAGGTCTCTCACCACAGGTTGTGTGTTTAGGGGGTTGTCGTTGATGTGGTAAACAGTAGGGGCCATGTTTTTGCCAAATGGTATGATAATTCATTGTTTTGCATTTAATTTAAGGCCATGACTTTGGCACCAGTCATTTGTTGCTGTGAGAACCTATTGTAGTATATTAAGATCATTTGGGGAGTCAGTGACAGCACCCAACTTACAGTTGTCTACAAACTTGGTCAACCACATGCCTTTTGTCTTTGTCTGGATCTCTGAAAAGTAGATGCCAAACAGTAGGGGTCCCAGGACAGATCCCTGGGGAACATCACTAGTGACAGGTCTGCTGTTGGAGGTAGAGGCACCTATTTTGACCTTGTGGGTCCTATCAGTTCGCCAGTTGGCTACCTACCTAATGAGATAGAGATTTACGCCAAGTTGTGTTAGCTTTTCCATGATGCATGAGTGGGGGATTGTGTCAAATCTCTGGCCAAGTCAAGGTAAGCTGTATGTACTGACTTTCCCTCATCCAGGGCCTTGGTGACAGTCTCAAAAAAGCAATAAAAATGTAAATTAAATGAGCGATTGAAGTATCCTTCTATATGTAAACATTGTTTAAAAGAAAGAAGCTACAAGACATACAACATTTTGCAGCTGCCAGCTGCAAAGAAATATATTAAGTTACCAAACTATCAAGCCATTTTTGCAGACTGGAACTGAATAGATCAAAAGGATTTGTAAAAATGTTTATGGAAAAGAGATGCCAATTCAACCCAGTAAAAGGACAGAGCAAAGAATGTTATCAACCAGTTTAATGAGAGTGTAACTAATCTGCAGATATGTTTTATTTTTTCATTTTGCCTTCAGTAGTGGTGCCAAGACTGACACTGCACAGTTGTTTATTGTTGGAGGTGCAATGTATGATAAACATGAGGTAAATCATGACATAGCAAGAACAGCATCACTACATACATGTACAACATATCTGCATATTTTCAAAGGTATGAAATCAGTTCTGTATGGATCTAAAGTACTGTGTTCAAAACTTGAAAGTATCATAGTGGATGGTACCCCCACAGTAGAAGGAAAACATTTAGATTTGCAGCTCAAATAGTTTTGTATTTCTATAAGAATTATCTTGAAAGTCATGCCTTCAATATGTACAACTATAATATATATCACAAAATGCCTGCTATCCTGACATAGAATTTAAGTGTAATAGACATATGTTAAGTGTAATTATATGTTATTAACAGCATAATAAGGTATATATTCAGTATATCCAGTCCAGAAGAGTTAATCATCAGCACTGAATTTCTTTATCTAATTTCCAACATACTTCATATCAGAAGATGTTAGGTGACTGAGCTGAATTAAAGGTTTGCAGTTTTTTCAAGGTCTGCGTTAGGATAGTTGTAAATATCTTACTGAAAAAACAAAATAAGAAACAGCTGTGTTTGATGACATGGGCTATTTACCTGATTTGACATTTCTAACAGATTTTACTGGCTATTTGAATATATCGAATCAAAGACTGCAAGACATGGATCATCTCATCTTTTACATTATCAAGAGTTATAAAGAATTCATTTAAAGCTGGAACTCCTTCAATCTCATCTAGAAATCTTACAAAATTTTGTTTGTTCTTCCACAAAGAGTACTTGTACTTCTCTTCTTAGTATTATGGGTCTTGTAAATCTTTTAGGAAGAAACTTGATAATCATTTCCAAAGCATGAAAAAGAATGAAAATTTGATAAAATCCATACATGATCTGTTTTCTTGTACTGTGGAATGTTTACTTGATGAATTCAATTTAGAGCTCATTGATTTAGTGTTCAGTATAACTGATTTTTGTAAGGACTCAGCTGTAAAGTAGTTTTCAATATTTGACTACAGACATCCTTCTAAAGAGACATTCTCATTCATGATCAAGAATAAATGAGATCTACTTTGACTGATGACAACCTTAGTTCCATTTTGAAGTATTGCAATAAATCAATTGAAATGAAAATGTAGTGGAATACATTCAGTCACAGCTATCAAACTGGGTAAATTAGAGACTGTCAACTTTCATATTACACACTGATGTTCTGCTTCACTTGATGTTTGCATTATATTGTGTTTATACAGGTAGCAACTAACTACAGCATTTGTGAATATTTTGTTTCATACGTATATGAAAATCTGTTTTTGTTATTTTCCTACTTAACTGGAGATGTATTTTCTGCATAACATTAAAAATAACTTCGGACAGTGTGGTAAAGTGTGTATTAAGACATACCATGGGACTTTCTTTCACAAGACTGCACTAGCCATCAAAGTGTTGCTCATGTGCAGAGTTTAGTATTACTGATGCACCATGCTTGGTTATCCAGATTACTTCTCAGCTGAAGTGCCGTGTATGTGGAGTCTTTACCTCCTCTCTGCATCTGCATGTTTTGGCTGGGTGCTCTTATTTCCATCCATGTCCCAAAGATGTGCAGGTGATAACATAACAATCTTTTAAATTACACATAGGTGTCCGGGACATATGTGTGACTGTGTAGGTGTGTGTGTGTGTGTGTGTGTGTGTGTGCGTGCGTGCGTGCGTGCGTGTGTGTGTGTGTGTGTGTGTGTGTGATTGTGTAGGGAGGTGTGTGTGTGTGTGTGTGTGTGTGTGTGTGTGTGTGTGTGTGTGTGTGTGTGTGCATCTCTCTCTCCCTCTCTCTCTCTCACATCATCATCTTCATCGTCAGCACCCTTCTTCCCATTTTCTACAAGGGGTTTGAGTGTTGTGTTAACTGTTGCCATCTCTCAGTATTCAGTACCACACTACTGCCTTCTTCAGCACTTAAGCCTGACTGTCACAGATCTTTTCTCACACAATCCATCCTCCTCTTTGCCAAGCGTCCTCATTTTTTCTTACCTTCTTGTCTGTCCCAAATCTTCTTTACAAGATTATATTATGCTTTCCTGCACATGTACCTGAGCCACTGTAATCTGTTCTCTTTGATCTTTAATGCAATTGAAGCTACTTCAGCTTTTTCTCTTATATCCTCATTTCTTTGTCTCTCTCACAGTGTGTATCCTGCCACCTTTCTCAGGCACTTCATTTCCATCACCTTTAGCTTCATTATCTGCTCTGCCTTTACTGCCCAGGTTTCTGCACCATTCAGTAGTACTAGTTGCACCACTGTTTTGTACACCTTACTTTTCAGCTTCTTTGCATTCTTCTGTCATAGACTAAACCTGACACTCTATGCCAGTTGGTTGCAACCCCTATGATTATAGCTTTGACCTCTATATTTAAACTTCCCTTTTCCTCAACCACCTCTCCAAGATACTTGAAGCTGTTAACCTATTCCACTGTCTTCCCTCTTATCTCAATTCTCATCTTCTTCTGATTTCCTTAATTTGCTGCCGTTACCACTGTCTACTTAGTTTCATCCCATGTGCCTTCAGTTTTGCATTCCATTCCCCTATCCTTTGCTGAAGTTCTTGCTCAGAGCCTGCCTTTAATGCCACATTATCTGCATACAACAACTTTGTTGCTCTGTCCCCTCTGACCTGTCTGCTAATGTATTCCATCACCAATATGAAGAGTAGTGGGCTCAGAGCTGAATCCTGATGCACACCCACTCCCACTGCAAACCCCTCTGTGAGACCAAACACTATTCACACTTGAGTCATTTGGTCCTTATACATAGCCTGTGCTTAATCTACCAGTGTTTCTTGGACTTTGAATCACCACAGTACTGCCCAAATCAGCTTTCTTGGGACTTTGGCATATGTTCTCTCCACGTCTAGGAATGCCCAGTTAGACTCTTTTCTGATCTGTAGCTTCTTCTCAACTACCTGTCTCAGTACAAGCATCGGGTCAGTTGTGCTGCATCTTGATTTGAATCTGAACTGCTCATTGTCCATCTTACCTTCTACTACTCTGCGTACCCATTTATCAATCATCCTCTCTAAATCTTTCATGTGATGTGATTGGGGTTTGATGTCTGTCTACTGCTCACAGCTGTGGATGTCCCTTTGTTCTTGTACACTGGCATGAGTATGCTTATTGTCCAGTCATCTGGGATATGCCTTTCTCTCCACACAGCTATGAGTACCCTCAGGAGTCATTTCTCCCCATCTCACCCAGCATTTTTACCATATCTGCTATGACCTCATCTGAGCCTGATGTTTTCCTTGACTTCATTTTCCTTAGTGCTATATTTACTTCTTCTAGGGTGGGCTCCTCTTCTTCTATCATCATAGTCTGTGCCTGGGGCAGTACACCTTCTGTGTTTTTTGTCATTTAGAAGCTGCTGGAAGAACTCCATCCATCTGCCATGGTGTCCTGTTGACTGGTAAGCAGGTTATACATATATAGATAAATGCATAGATATAGACAGAATACCTCTCCTTCTCTCTCTCTTTCTCGATCTCTTTCTCTCTATATATATGCATTTGAATACTTGTGTGTGTGTATGCGTGCGGACGGGTCCACTTCTAAATTTTGAGATCTCACAATCTCGACCTTCAATATCCTGAAGCCATAATGTCGAGATTGTGGAATCTCAAAACTGTAAAATATAAAAAAAAAAAAAGATGACAACATTTATAAACATGTTTTTGCAGGGGGGCAAGCCCTTCTGGACCCACCACACCCCCTGCACCCTAAATACACTAATTCTGAGATGGCTGTGCAATGAAGAGAATGGCAATATAAATCACTATACAGTGCATAACAGGAACAATACCATTTCCTTCACTGTAGTGTGATCTTGGAGTTAGTATATTTAATTTGCAGGGAGTGCAGGGGCACATTCTTTTTTTTTTATTACAATTTTGAGATTCCACAATCTCGACATAATGGCTTTGCGATATTAAAAGTCGAGACTTTGGAATCTCGAGATTTCGTAATGGACCCGTGTACACATATTACTGTATACATGCACGCACACACGTACACGCGCGCGCGCGCGTGTGTGTGTGTTTGTGTGTGTGTGTGTGTGTGTGTGTGTGCGTGTGTGTGTGTGTGTGTGCATGTGTGTGCATGTGTGTGTGCATGTGTGTGTGCGTGTGTGTGCGTGTGTGTGTGTGTGTGTGTGTGTGTGTGTGTGCGTGTGTGCGTGTGTGCGTGTGTGTGTGTGTGTGTGTGTGTGTGTGTGTGTGTGTGTGTGTGTGTATCTAGATATTATTGGCTGGCACCCAGTTAAGGATTATTTTCTTCCAGCCTTTTCTTCAATTGAGTACAGAATAGGTTCTTGCACCCTACATCCTTAATAATAAATTTAGTTGGTAAGCATGGAACGAACTAACAAATGAATTAATGTTGGGTTTCGTATGAAGTACAAAGCATTAGTTATTTCCATTTTTGTAGATGCTGCTTAGACTTATTTGTTTCAGGATGCATGCATCAAAAGTAAAGGAACAGCTTTTAGCTTTGTGTACAGTATGTAGTGAAGATATAACATGGGTTCAGCATGTAGTCAAAAGATATCGTGCAGCTTACATACAGGCACGGAACATCTGTCATGAAGCTTTCTGTTGGTCCTCATGCATTATGTTGTGCTTTTAAGCTTCTGAAATGTGAACATCTTTCCACTGTTTCTTTCACTTTACGTTTACCTTCTCAGTACAAAACTGAGCTTTTTTTCTAATTCATTGGTCCACGTATACTTTCCTCTCTCAGCATTCATTTGTCTTCATCTAAATGGATATGTGATCCAAGTCCAGAAAAAAACATGCCACTGCATAACCATCAGCATAGCCAAACATTTACCTGTAGTGCAAAGGACAATAACCATCTCCATCTGCACCTTCTTATACAAAGTTTTTTTTTACGCAGCAATGCCCCTCTCTTAGTTTATTCCTCTATTTCACACATTTCACTCATGACCATCACTTAACTTCTCAAAATGATGACCTCACCTTATTTTCATGATGGCTTTATAAAGGTTTTTTTTACCTTTTGGAGACACAAAGTATAGAAATGTCCTACTTCTGTCCATCAGAATGCTATACATTTGCCACCAGTTTAAATACCTTCTTATAGAGTATGTGACAAAAGCAACTGATTTATTTATCTACATGGAAAATTTGGATTTGGAAGAAGGTACATGAACTGCAAAGGGTAATACTCCATTAACTGCCAGTTTGTATGTAATGCACAAGGTGTCATATACAGGGTCTATATTATATTCTCGAATGCAGACAATGTTGAATCTGACATTTTCGACACGAGATTAGCAAATACTCAGAATCTCGAGCATGTAAACGGAAATCTCCGTAAGGAGAGATTTCCGTTTACTGCAATGTAGTATGGTCTCGGAGTTGGTATATTTAAGTAGCTGGGGTGTGGGGTGCAGGGGGCTTGCCCCCCTGCTTAAACCCATTAGGGTACTTTTTTTCTTTTTGTCTTTTTGTCTTTTTATAAGGTCGATGTTTGATGACATTGATCATATGGTGTCGACCATATGTTGTTCGATGTTTTCAACCGTCGATCTTATAATATAGACCCCATATACAATGTGTGGTCAGGCCACATAGGCAGTTTTAATGACTCCCACAAATACCACACATGGGACCTGTACCAAGTCGATGCTTTGCCAGAGATGGCCTGCATCTGTCATCCCTGGGCTTCCAGATACTGGCCACGGCTCCTGACACCCCTATAGTGCCTTTTTTAGGCAATGTTCCAAAGACCAAATTACCACCGTAACAGCTACAAACAAATGCAATCTGAGGGTCATGTTGCTCAATGCTAGAAGCCTAA